>NC_043701.1:134936156-135079651 GCF_006229205.1 Suricata suricatta
TCTGCTCTTTTGCCAGACAAGAGAGAATTTAGGACTCCTGATCTGTGACAGGTGGAATTTATTTCTGCATAAGAAATATTATCTAATTACTACTGGCCTGTCAACTATAATTGGAAAAATAGGGCAAGTTTAAAGTTCAAACTAAAAACTTTTTATGGGAAAATTCAAACTACAGATAAATAACTGAAGAATCATAACATTTTTTTAATTAAACAATATAGTTGAAGTGTAAAGACAAGAAGCAAGACCAAAAAACAAAGAGGGGAAGACTGGTCAAAGGAAGGAGAGGATAAGAGTGGACACAAAAAATTTGAGAGGGGGCAGGTAATGGATATTTGCCTTATCTTGATTGTGGTGATAGTTTCACTGATGTACTATAAATGTATATGTATATGTACTATATATATGTCTTTGTGTAAATGCAGGTTTTCAGTTTTCTTGGGTAGATTCCTAAAAATGATTTTGTTGAGGGGAGCCCTGGGTGGCTCAGTCTGTTGAATGACTTCGGCTCAGGTCCTGATCTCATGGTTCATGAGTTCAAGCCCTGCATTGGACTTGCTGCTGTCAGCACAGAGCCCACTTCAGACCCTCTGTTCCTCCTCTCTCTGTTACGCAGTTTGTGCGAGCCCTTTCTCTATCTCTCTCTCTCTCTAAATAAATAAATAAATAAATAAATAAATAAACATTTGAAGAAAAGATTTTGTGGGTTGTATGCTAAGTTAATTTAGTTTATACAATTTAATATATAATTTCTGTATAGTTTTTCTACCAAGTATTGAGATCAAGATATTGAAATTTCTAAATGTTGGATTATCTATCTCCCAATTCTGTTAGTTTTTGCTTCAAGTATTATTAGTTTCTGTTGTTAGGTGTGTATACATTTATAATTTATATATTTATTTTATACACTACTTTGTAAATTCTGTCTTTCTCATTAATTGACCCTTTAATCATTATGATATGCCACTCTACATTTTTTTTCATTAAAAAAATTTTTTTATTTACTATTGAGACAGAGAGAAACAGAGCATGAGCAGGGGAGGGTCAGAGAGAGAGACACACACACACACACACACACACAGAATGTGAAGCAGGCTCCAGGCTCTGAGCTGTCAGCACAGAGCCTGATGTGCAGGGCTCGAACCCAGAAACTGTGAGATTGTGACCTGAGCCGAAGTCAGCCGCTTAACCAACTGAGCCACCCAGGCGCCCCTATATGTTGTTAGTAATACTTCCTGTCTTGAAGTCTATTTTGTCTATATAAATATAGCCACTCAGCTCTGTTATGTTTTCTTTTTGCATAGTATATCTTTTCCAACCATTTTCTACAATCTATGTATATCTGAATCTAAGTGTGTCTGTTTAAATAGCATATTATTGAATCTTGATTTTTAAAAAATTGTCTAGTGTTTATTCATTTTTGAGCGACAGAGGGACACAGAGTGTGAATGGGGGAGGGGCAGAGAGGGAGACACAGAATCCAAAGTAGGCTCCAGGCTCCAACCTGTCAGCACAGAGCCCGACATGGGGCTCAAACCCACAAACTACAAGATCATGACCTGAGCCGAAGTTGGACACTCAACTGACTGAGTGAGGACACTCAACCTCCCATGAGCCCCAAATCTTGATTTTTAAAAATGCTGTCTTGTAATCTCTGTCCTTTCATTGGGGTGTCTAACACTACTTACATATAGTTATTGTTGAATATTTACATTTATGTCTGCAATTTTGCTGTTTGTTTCCTATATATCTTTTTTGTTCCTCTGTTCCTCCTTTAAATGCCTTCTACTATGCTAAATATGTATATGTACATATACACACACAATTTTCTTAGCCATCCTAACTAGTCACAATGTATATCACATTGATACTAACTTAATTCTAATATAATGTAGAAACTTTAATGCACTGATGTTCCATTCTATCCCCCCTCCTTTATGTTACTATTATCATATAAATTAAATACATACATGTTATAAATCCAACAATATAATTAATGCTTTATATAATGTCTTTCAAAGAAATTAAGAGTAAAAATGAAAAAATACATACTATATTTGTATTTCTGAAATCTTTTATATTAACGTAAATTTAGCCATTTCTAGTGCTCTTTGTTTCTTCTGGTGGATTCAAGTCAGCAATGAGTGCCATATCCTTTTAAGCTGAAGAACTTCCATTAGTGTTTCTTTTCTAATTTTTTTAACATTTATTCATTTTTGATAGAGACAGAGTGCAGGCAGGGGAGGGGCAGAGAGGGGGAGACGCAGAATCCAAAGCAGGCTCCAGGCTCTGAGCTGTCAGCACAGAGTCCAACAAGGGGCTTGAACTCACCAACCGTGAGATCATGACATGAGCCAGAGTTCAGATGTTTAACTGACTGAGCCACCCAGGCGCCCCCTCCATTAGTGTTTCTTACAAGACAAATTTGTTAGCAACAAATTCTTTCTACATTTGTTTATCTTGAGATGTCTTTATTTTGCCTTCCTTTTTGATTGCTAGCTTTTTCATTGAGCACTTTGAATATGTTATTCTACTGCCTCCTGGATCCATTGTTTCAGAGAAAAATTAGCTGTTAAACTACATTGGTGCTTCCCTATAAGCAATGAGCTGTTTTTCTCCTATTGAATTCACGATTTTCTTTTTGTCTTTCAACAGTAAACTCTAATGTCTATGTTGTGGATGCCTGTATGCTTATCCTACCTGGGATTCTCTGAACTTCTTGGATATGTAGATTAATGTTTTCGTCAAACATGAAACATTTTAGACATCATTTTGTTGTGTATCTTTTCTGCCCTTTACTGTCTTCTCTCCCGGGACTCTCATTTCAATTATATTGGTTGCTCTGCACAAATCTACATTTCAACCAACGACATTGCTGGTCATAGGCCCTTCATCCACTGCTCCAAATTGTGTGAGTCTTCTATGGAAGCAAAGTTTCTGGTCTCACAGCCTATCTTGCCCTAGAAGAATTACTGCACTGATTAAGCTAAAGGAGTGGAGTAGGAAAGACCTTAGGGAAGTTTTAGGAGCAGCCCTAAGCAAGAAAGCCTCAGACTCCATAGTTTTTCATGCATTAGTACTTCTGAGTTTATTGATGCCTTTGGTCAATTTCCAGAGTGTCCTATGGTTTTTCTACCAATTTGTCCAGCTTTATGGTTGTTTTGGGGGTGGGGGAAGAATATTTGACAACCTTCTCACTCAGACATAGCCAGAAAGATTTCCTCTCCAGTATTATGCATATATATTAATTATGATCATATATTTATTAAAACTTGTGATCAATGTAGTTTTATATCCTGATTTTTCATTTAATAGATTATCACATGCATCCTTTCATGTTTGAAAATTTTTCATAAGGATTATTTTTAATGTATATACAATAGTCTCCAATCACCCCATTACCCCCTAGTACTATATCCCTAAAACTTTACATATTTTATTTCATTTAATATGTAAAACAATTCTAGGAAACAGGTATTGTCTTCATTTATAACAAATAAATATACAAATTAAAGTTGAGAGAAACTTAGTCACTTGCCTGAAGTTACCCAGCTGTTTAATTCCAGAATTCGAACTAGAGGCTGACTGACATCAAGGCCTGTAATGTTTCAATTATAATATACTACTTCCCTCAGATATATCTTCATGTGGTAAAATTTGGATACAATTCTACTTACTCCTTTAAAATAGTTTCCTGGAAGTAAGAATACTACAGGAAAAAATATAAGTATTCTAAGCTTCTTAATACATACTGACAAAAAATATTTTTGCAGTCTGTACTAATTTACACATCTAGCAGTGAATGAAGGTTGTTTTCTCACACCTTTGACAACAATGGGCATTATCATATTTTAAAGTACTGTCTAATTTTACAGGTAAAATGATATTTTATTGTTATTTTAATTTGCAGTCATTTGATTCTAAATAAGGCCAAATGTTTCTTCTATTTATTGGCCATTGGCATTTCTTTTTTGTGAAGTGCTCTTTCATGTACTTTCCCCTTTAAAACAATTTTTCTTATCAATTTGATACAGTGCTTTATATTTTAGGAATAGTAGCCATCTTTCTAATATGGATTCAAATATTCTATTTTTTAGTTACATTATAATTTTGTTTATGATGGTTTCTTCTATATATGGAAGCTATTCATTTTTTGTTAATCTAAATATTTTATATCTTTCATTGCTTTTAAGCTTAGAAAGTCTTTCCTGAATTCATATTTTTAAATTAATAGATACTTCTAGTTTCACATTTAACAATTTTAATAAACTCATTTGGAATTTATTTTGATCTATGCTATATATAATATTTTGGCATTCTTTTTTTCCATTTAACTATTTACAAAGCATTAACAATTATCTTCTTTAATAGATATTATATAATTTTTATTTACAATCATTTTCTAAGCCTTTCTTTATTATTAGACATTTAAACTTATTTTTAATTTTTGCTATTATAGATCCCAAGAAGTTTTTCTGAATATGGAGTTGGGTTTTTTATGTCATTAGGAATTTAATGTAAACACTGCAACATTCATCACTGCAAGCTCTTTTTCTAGTTTCAATTGTTCTTCCACTCTGTCAAACCTAACCCAGATACTTGTGCACACGCCATGTTTTCAATGAAAAACAAGTAGTGTAAGTAAAATAGATATTTCTGCCACTGACAGTTAAGATTTATAGTATTTGTAGACAGATGACAAACAAATCAATATGTTTCCCTTCTTTGTATTCTAGAAAATATATTTTAACAGTCTCTGCAGTAATTACAATAAGGAAACACTACACATAGATTTTTTTTTTAATTTATTAGTTTATTGTCAAATTGGTTTTCACACAACACCCAGTGCTCCTCCCCATAAGTGCCCTCTTCCATCACCACCACGTCTTTTCCCCCTCCCCCTTCCCCTGCAACCCTCCTTTCATTTTAAGCATTCAATAGTCTCTCACGTTTTGCACCCTTCTCTCTTACCACCTCTCTTTCCCTCTTCCCTTCCTTCTGGTCCTCCATTAGGTTTCTCCTCTTCTCCTGTTAGGCCGATGAGTGCAAACATATGGTACCTATTTTTCTCTGCCTTATTTCGCTTAGCATGACACCCTCAAGGTCCATCATTTCTCATCGCCATGTAGTAGGCTTAGTGTTAGGGATTAGGGATAGGGTACCCCAACCCTAACCCTAACTCTAACCCTAATCCTAATCATAACACTAACCCTAACCCTAACTCTAACTTTAACAACCCTAACATTAACCATAACCCTAACCATAACAACCCTAATCTTAACCCTAACCCTAACCCTATCCTAAACCTAACCCAAACCCGAACCCAAACCCTAACCCTAACCCTAAGCCTAACTCAGGCCCTAACCCTAAACTTAACCCTACACATAGATTTTTATATGTACTCGTAATCCATGCATATCTTTCTTTTTAATGCTTCACATACTTTCAGAAAGGAAGGCAAACCATTCAATATTGCCAGATCTATTCTAATGCTAAAAATTGTATTACGGAACATGAGAAGGTTCTAGAGACCAGAATGGAGGGGTGAATATGGAGTTTTTGTTCCTGTTAAGTCATTTCCTTAAGATATATCCCTATAAGTGTGATTTCTCAAAGGATTTCTTGGAGCCCGGAGCCTGCTTCAGATTCTGTGTCTCCTCTCTCTCTGCCCCTGCCCCACTCATACTCTATCTCTCTCTCTCTCAAAAATAAATAATATATAGAAAGAGTTTACTACTCAATTGGTCTGAAAATAGATGATAGGTCTTTCATGACTCTATTATTGAAAAATAGCTGTCCTAATCATGATGAAATAGCAATATATTTTAGTTATTATTTTTGTTGTATTCTCAAAGACTCACTTTCTCCTAAGAAAAAACATGGTAAAACTGACTTGGGCGGGGGGGGATACACACACATATATAGTCTATATTTACATATAGACATAAAGATAGATATTTAAAAAGATAGATGATTTGAACATTTTAACACCTGAAAATGGAAAAAACCATATTGTAGCGCATTAATCAGCTCATGGATTTAAGTTTTGTATACTTAACACAAGAGACTTCTTTCCTTATCTTAAAGATTGTGTATCTGGCTATATTGAATAAAATCAAAATATGATAAAATACATATTTAAAGTATACAATATTATTAATTTTGATGTGACATTTGTATACACATGTGAAACCATCATCACAATCAAGATAACCAACATTTCCACGATCCCTAACACTTTCTTCACATTCTTTTGTAATCCATCCCCCTCTCTCTTCCTGTTCCTAAGCAACCACTAGTCAGCTTTAGGTCACCACAGATTATTTTCCTAGAATTCTATTTAAATGGAATCATACATTATGTGCTTTCTTTTATCTGGCTTCTTTTATTTAACATAATGCATTTGAAATTCATCCATGTTGCATGTATCAATAGTTCATTCCCTTTTATCCCTGAGTAGTATTTCATTATATAGATATGCTACAAATTTGTTTTTCTGTTTTCCGGTTGATGGAGATTTAGGTTGTTTCTAGTTTTTGGCTTTTCAAATTTTTAATTTTTAAATGTTTTATTTATTTTTTAAATTTTTAAATGTTTTATTTATTTTTGAGTGAGAAAGAAGGTGGGGAGAACAAGTTGGGGAGGGGCAGAGAGGATCTGAAGCAGGCTCTGTGCTGACAGCCGAGAGCCCTAGCCCGAGGCAGGGCTCAAACCCACTAACTGTGAGACCATGACCTGAACTGAAATTGGATACCCAAGCAACTGAGCCACCCAGGTACCCCTCATTATCCTAAAGTTTTTAAGTTTTAATGACAGAATGCAAGGTGCTATATTTACCATCCCACTATACCAACGGTTCCAAACTTCAATTGCAAAGACGTGTTTGCTAAAGATGTAACTAAACACATATATAAAGAATAAATTAGTATAATAAATTCTATACAATTTTTTCTTACCTTTTCATAGACTGTACTATCTACATAAGGATAAACATGAAAAGCTCCCCGAATCCTCTTCACACCTGGATACAGCAATGGGACCATATTTACATAAGCCACACCATGAAATGAAAGCTGATTTTCATCATCAGTCTAAAGGAATAAAACCAAAGAGCTGTTAGTGCTATAGGGCAATGAAGCATAAGGTATAGAGTTCTGACTTAGTTTTTCAAATACCTGGCCTTAGGAACTAGCTATGCTACTTAACTATTTGACTTTGGACCAGTTACATAGATATTTTAGATCTACATTTCTTTATCTTCAAAATGGGTTTAATAATACCACAATCGCTGATATAATGCACATAAACAGTGTTAGAGAATAGTAAAGGCAGTAGTTGGATAAACACAGACTCAAATTAATTGATTAACTAAAAAAGTCAATTTAACCATATTGCTTCTTAGGAAAAATGAAGCTTTGTAAAATAATAACAACAAAAATGTAAAAGAAATCAGAAGATGTGGCTTTTAGCTTTTTCACAGATTTTTATATATGAAAGATATCTTACAAATCATCTGGGCAGTGATTAAAAAAAACTTTAATTGTGCCTAAATTCTAGTCAGTTGGTGGATTTGTTTCAGAGTACTGTGTTGAGAAAGATTATATATCCTTATCTGGGCTCCGAAAGAAACAATGTTTTGATTAATCAGCAATATCTACCATGGATGAAGGAGGATGAATAATAGTCAGCCATTATGCATTTGCCATCTCTAATTTTATCTAAACCACCATTACAAAGATAAATAACATATTAATAAATATGACAACATAATTTTTTATTTCTAGTTTATTGTCAACTTGGTTTCCAGATAACACACAGTGCTCTTCCCCACAAATGCCCTCCTCCATGTTGATCACCCCCTTCCCCTTTCCCTCTCCCCTTTCATTCCTCTGTTTCAGTATTCAAGAGTCACTCATGATTTTCCTCCCTCCCTCTCCCTAACTCTTTTTCCCCCCTTCCCCTCCTCATGGTCCTCCATTAAGTTTCTCTTGTTAGACTTATGAGTGAAAACATATGGTATCTGTCCTTCTCTGCCTGACTTATTTCACTTAGCATGACACCCTCGAGGTCCATCCACTTTCCTACAAATGGCCATATTTCATTCTTTCTCATTGCCATTTAGTATTACATTGTAGATATAAACCACATCTTCTTGATCCATTCATCGGTTGATGGACATTTAGGCTCTTTCCATGATTTGGCTATTGTGAAAGTGCCACTATGAGAATTGGGATATATGTGCCCCTATGCATCAGCACTTCTGTATCCCTTGGGTAAATCAACCAGCACCGCTATTGCTGGGTCAGTTCTATTGTTATTTTTTTCAGGATCCTCCTCACTGTTTTCCAGAGCAGCTGTACCAATTTACAATGCTACCAACAGTGTAGGAGGGTCCCAGTTTCTCCACATCCTCGCCAGCATCTATAGTCTCTTGGTTTGTTCATTTTAGCCACTCTGACCGGTGTGAGGTGGTATCTCAGTGTAGTTTTTATTTGTATTTCCCTGATGATGAGTGATGTTGAGTATTGTTTCACGTGCCTGTTGGCCATCTGGATGTCCTCTTCGGAGAAGTGTCTATTCATGTCTTCTGCCCTTGTCTTCACTGTATTATGCATTTTTCAGGTGTCAAGTTTGGTAAGTTCCTTGTAGATTTTGGATACTAGCCCTTTATCTGATAAGTCATTTGCAACTATCTTTTCCCATTCTGTCAGTTGCCTATTAGTTTTCTTGATTATTTCCTTTGCAGTGCAGAAGCTTTTTATTTTGATGAGGTCCCAATAGTTCATTTTTGGTTTTTTTTTTTAAGTAGTTTATTGTCAAATTAGTTTCCATACAACACCCAGCCAATAGTTCATTTTTGTTCTTGATTCCCTTGCCTTTAAGGATGAGTCGAGTAGGAAATTGCTGCGGTTGAGGTCATGGAGGCTTTTTCCTGCTTTCTCCTCTAGGGTTTTGATGGTTTCCTGTCTTACATTCAGGTCCTTCATCCACTTTGAGTTTATTTTTCTGTAAGGTGTAAGAAAATGGTCTAATATCATTCTTCTGCATGTTGCTGTCAAGTTCTCCCAGCACCACTTGTTAAAGAGGATTTTTCCATTGTATAGTCTTTCCTGTTTTGTCAAAGATTAATTGGCCATACATTTGTGGGTTCTGTTCTGGGCTCTCTATTCTCTTCCATTGGTCTATGTGTCTGTTTTTGTACTAATACCATACTGTCTTGATGATTACAGCTTTGTAGTAGAGGCTAAAGTCTGGGATTGTGATGTCTCCTGTTTTGGTTTTCTTCTTCAATATTACTTTGGCTATCAGGGGTTTTTTTGTGGTTCCATATGAATTTTGGGATAGTTTTTTCTAGCTCTGCAAAGAAAAAACTGCAATTTTCGTTGGGATTGCACTGAATATGTAGATTGCTTTGGGTAATAATGACATTTTAACAATGTTTATTCTTCCGATCCCTGAGCATGGAATGTTTTTCCATTTCTTTGTGTCTTCCTCAATTTCTTTCATAAGCTTTCTATAGTTTTCATCGTACAGGTCTTTACATCTTTGGTTAGGTCTATTCCTAGGTATTTTATGTTTTTTCGTGCAATTGTGAATGGGATAAGTTTCTTGATTTCTCTTTCTCTTGCTTCATTATTGGTGTATAAAAATGTAACTGATTTCTGTACATTGATTTTGTACCTGTGACTTTGCTGAATTCATGGATCGTTCTAGTAGGCTTCTGGTGGAGTCGATTGGGTTTTCCATGGAGACTATCATGTCATCTGTGAAAAGCGAAAGTTTGACTTCATCTTTGCCAATTCTGATGCCTTTTACTTCCTTTTGTTGTCTTAATGCTGATGCTAGGACTTCCAGCACTATGTTAAACAACAGTGGTAAGAGGGGACACCCCTGTCATGTTCCTGATCTCAGGAGAAAGCTCTCAGTTTTTCCCCATTGATGATGACATTAGCTGTGGGCTGTTCATAAATGGCCTTTATGATGTTTAAATAAGTTGCTTCTATCCCGACTTTCTCGAGGGTTTTTATTAAGAAAGGATACTGTATTTTGTCACATGCTTTTTCTGCATCTATCGACAGGATCTTTTGACTTTTATCTTTTCTTTTGTTAACGTGATGTATCACCTTGATGGATTTGCGAATATTGGACCAGCCCTGTAACCCAGGAATGAATCCCACTTGATCATGGTGGATAATTCTTTTTATATGCTGTTGAATTTGATTTGTTAGTATCTTGTTGAGTATTTTTGCATCTGTATTCATTAAGGATATTGGCCTGTAGTTCTCTTTTTTTGTTGGGTCTCTGTCTGGTTTGGGAATCAAGTGATGCTGGCTTAATAGAATGAGTCCGAAAGTTTTCCTTCTATTTCTATTTTTGGAATAGCTTGAGAAGAATGGGTATTATCTCTGATTTAAATGTCTGGTAGAATTCCCCAGCGATGTCATCTGGCCCTGGGTTCTTATTCGCTTGGAGAGTTTTGATAACTGATTCAATTTCTTCACTGGTTATGGGTCTGTTCAGATTTTCTATCTCTTCCGTTTAAATTTTGGTAGTGCATGTGTGTTTAGGAATTTGTTCATTTCTTCTAGGTTGTCTAGTTTGTTGGCATATAATTTTTCATAGCATTCCCTGAAGATTGTTTGTGTTTCTGAGGGAGTTGTAATACATCCATTTTCATTCATGATTTTGTCTATTTGGGTGTTCTCTCTTTTCTTTCTGAGGAGCCTGGCTAGAGGCTTATCAATTTTGTTTATTTAAAAAAAAAAACTTTTGGATTCATTGATCTGTTCAGCTGTTTTTGTTGGATTCCATATAGTTTATTTCTGCCCTGATTTTTATTATTTCTCTTCTTCTGCTGGGTTTGGGGTGCTCTTGCTGCTCCCCTTCTAATTCCTTTAGGAACTCTGTTAGATTTTGAATCCATTAGATTTTGGTGCTCTGTTAGATTCTGAATTTGTGATTTTCCTAGTTGCTTGAAACAGGCCTGGATTGCAATATACTTTCTCTTAGGACTACCTTTGCTGTGTCCCAGAGAGTTTGTATTGTTGTATTTTAGTTTTCATTTGTTTCCATAAATTTTTTAACTTCTTCTCTAATAGCCTGATTGGCCCAATCATTCTTTAGTAGGGTGGTTTTTAACTTCCATGTTTTTGGAGGTTTTCCAGACTTTTTCCTGTGATTGATTTCAAGTTTCATAGCATTGTGATCTGAAAGTGTGCATGGTATGATCCTAATTCATTTATATTTATGAAGGGCTGCTTTATGACCCAGTATGTGATCTATCTTGGAGAATGTGCCATGTGCACTCAAGAAGAAAGTGAATTCCCTAATCTCAGGATGTAGAGTTCTAAATATACCTGTCAAATCCATCTGTTCCAGTGTGTCGTTCAGGTCCATTGTTTCTTTAGAGATTTTCTATCTAGTTGATCTATCCATTGCTATAAGTGGAGTATTAAAATCCCCTTCAATTAGCACATTCTTATCAATAAGATTATTTCTGTTTGTGATTAACGGTTTTATGTATGTGGGTGCTCTCGAATTTCAGCACATAGATGGTTATAATTGTTAGCTCTTCCTGATGGAGAGACCCTATAATTATTATATAATGTCCTTCTTCAGCTTTTGTTATTGCCTTTACTTTAAAGACCAGTTTGTCTGATATAAGTATGGCTACTCGAGCTTTCTTTTGACTTTCAGTTACATGCTAGATATTTCTCCATCCCCTTACTTTCAATCTGAAGGTGTCTTCAGGTCTAAAATGAGTCTCTTGTAGACAACAAATAGATGGATTTTGGTTTTTATCCATTGTGCTACCCTATGTCATTTGATTGGAGCACTCAGTTCAATTATATTCAATGTTATTATTGAAAGATATGGGTTTAAATTCATTGTGTTCTCTGTAGGGTTCATGCTTGTAGTGGTGCCCATGGTACCTTGTATTCCTTGCAACACTTGCCAATAGAGTCCCCCTTGTAGGGCTGGTTTGGTGGTCATGAATTCTCTCAATTTTTGTTTATTTGGGGAAACCTTTATCTCTCCTACTATTCTGAATGACAGGCTCACTAGGTAAAGGATTCTTGGCTGCATATTTTTTCTGTTCATCACATTGAAGATTTCCTGCCATTCCTTTCTGGCCTGCCAAGTTTCAGTAGATAGGTTTGTAACCACTCTGACAGGTTTCCCTTTGTATGTTAGGGCCCTTTTATCCCTAGCTGCTTCAGAATTCTCTCTTTATCCTTATATTTTGCAGTTTCACTATGATATGTTGTGCCAAAGGTCAATAATGTTACATCTGAGGGGAATTCTCTATGCTTCTCGGATTTCAATGTCTATTTCCTTCCCCAGATTGGAGAAGTCTCAACTATAATTTGATCAAGTACCCATGCAGGAACTTTTTCTCTTTCTTCTTCTTCAGGAATTCCTATGATACAGATATTGTTCCATTTGAGTGTATCACTCAGATCTTGAATTCTCCTTTCATGCTCCTGGATCAATTTTTCTTTTTCTCAGCTTCCTCTTTTTCTATAATTGGGTCCTCTAATTCACCTATTGTCCCCTCTGCCTCTTCAATCTGTACAGTGGCCACCTCCATTTTATTTTGCACCTCATTTATAGTATTTTTTAACTCTTTTCAGCTATTTTGAAAGTCCTTAGTCTTTGTATCAATAGCTTCTCTGATGACTTCCATGCTTTTTTCAAGCCCAGCGATTAATTTTATGACAATTGTTCTAAATTTTTGTTCAGTTATGTTGCTTATACCTGTTTTGAGCAGTTCTGTGGCTGTGACTTCTTCCTGGAGTTTCTTTAGGGAAGAGTTCTTCCATTTCATCATTTTGGCTAGTTTTCTGTCTCTTGTCAGTTTTAAAAGCTCATTACGAACTGTGCAACTGTTAATATTGCTCTATTAAAGGAGGCTCATTGACTGTCCAGGGCCTGTCTGTTCAGGAAGTGTTCTTTCAATGGTGTCTCTTGGTTTCTCTTGGTGTACCTTTGGTTATTTTATTTCCCTACTTAGTGGTATTTGGGACTCTCCACCATGTGTACTTTGGCTTGTTTCTTGAGGTAGCCCTGAAAAGAAAAAGAGACAGACAAACACACAAGGAACAAAAGCATGCAAACACACAAACAAATCAAACAAACAAGCAAACCAAAAGGGGAAAGAAAAAAAAAGGAAGAATAGAAAAGAAGAAAAAAAAAGAAAGACAAAGAAAAAGGGGAGGACAAAAGCAACAAAAGACAAAGAATAGTCTAAAAGCATAAAACCAACTGAGGGGAGAGATAAGAATGAGGTAAGGGAAAATGCAGAGGGGGAGGAGAGGAGAAAAAGAAAAAAAAAAAGGAAGCTCTCCAGCGCAGATGGGGGTGGTTTGGTGTAGGTAGGACTCCCCAGCTCTCTGAGACCCCGCCTTGGTGGTTGTGGGGAGAAGAATGGTGGCACCCCAATCCCTTCTCAATCCCTTCTGGAAGCAAGCAGTGCAACCCACTTTTTTGGGTCTTATTTCCCTGTGCTGCGAGAAGGCCAAGTTGTATTTTCCAAGCCCTGCCTTGTTTCCAAATCCTAGTCCAGGCACTTTAGTGATACTGCCCAAGATGTGATGTACTCCCATGTGCCAGTGGTGCTGCCAGGGATCAGGGCGCCGAGCCCAAGGAAAACGTGCCAGCTAAAGGGACAGACGTCTTTCCCCAGGCCTTGGAGTTATAGATGGAATGATAGGATCCCACTCCTACCGGGGCCGAGGTTTTTCTCTTCTCTAGAGACAGCTCTGTGAGCATTTTCAGCCTCTCTTTCTCTTCCCCTCATCTCTCCATGGCTCTCTGCGCTCCCAGATGCTCTGCATGGAGTGGGGCTCCCTTCCCTCCAAGCCTCAGGGTCCTGGCCTGTTTTTATCTTCCCCAGTTCCACTCCCTCACGCACGAGTCTGTCTTCTTTGTGGACTCTGTGTCTTTTCCTCCCACTCTTGTAGATCAGAGTATTGAGGCTTCAGTCCTTCTTAGATAGATGCAGGCAGGTGAAAATTAGAGAGCTCCCTACTTCTCTGCCATCTTGCTCCCCATCCTGACTTAACATAATGTTTAATGGCTATACGGTTTGTCACAGAAAATGTTCATAGGGGAAAATCCATTTAGTGAAAAAAACCACATTTAATTCCCACAAGATTAAAAGTAATCTCTCTGACTTCACATATTATAATAATAAGTAGATTTGGGGCACCTGGGTAGCTTAGTCAGTTTAGCATCTGACTTTGGCTCAGGTCATGGTCTTATAGTCTGTGAGTTAGTGCCCCATGTCGGCCTCCGTGCCAACAGCTCAGAGCCAGAGCCTGTTCAGATTCTGTTTCTCCCTCTCTCTCTGCCCTTCCCTACCTCAGGCTCTGTCTCTCTCTTTCTCAAAACTAAATACACATTAAAAAAGAAAATTTTTTAAATTAGATATAGAAGTCTTATATACAAGTAGTAACATGGTGTTGTTAAGGAAAATTAGCCAATGTATACTATCTATTACAAAAGGACAAAAGTCTACTTTAAAAATCAAAAGAATGTAGGTACTTGTTAATTGTCTGTTGTATACCATGAATCATGCTAGGTATTGTAGAGGATACAAAATGTCTATGACAGGATTCCTATCCTCAGCAAGTTTATGTACATGCAGAAAAGACCAGGCATGCACAAATAAAACAACAGAGAACTTGTTCTAGGATCACAAAGCTAGATCTTTTCAGAATAATAATACATTGATGAACTCTATTACTCTAATCAGTAGGCTAAAATATTTTAAGTAGGTATGTCTAAAAGAAATTCATGAAGATGTATTAGACTGAGCCACATTGCCAATATTTAAGTATATTGACCTATAAAAAATTGCTATTTTGGGGGCACCTGGGTGGCTCAGTTGGTTAAGCATCCAACTTTGGCTCAGGTCATGATCTTACAGTTTGTGGGTTTGAGACCCATGTCAGGCTCTGTGCTGACAGCTAGCTCAGAGCCTGGAATCTGCTTCAGATTCTGTGTCTCCTTTTCTCCCTGTTCCTCCCCTGCTTGCACTCTGTCTGTCTCTCTCTCAAAAATAAACATTAAAAAAAATTAAAAAACAAAATAAAATAAAAATGGCTATTTTGTGTGGTTTTACTTACGGTAAAACTATATTAAAGAGCTAAAGGAAATCAGGATGTCTAGGAATAAAGCCTAAACAATTTTTAGTAGACAATAGGGAGCTAGGGTGACCAGTCATCCTGATTTTCCAGGGACGGGAGATCTTCCTGGGACATGAGATTTTCAGTGTTAAAACCAGGAAACTACTTGACAAATTAGGTTAAGTTGGTTACCCTAGAGAGCATCCACACTAGTTCACACTAGTTCAATGCCTGGATGGCTAAGCTGGTTAAGCATTTGACTTGGGTTCAGGTCATGATCCTGTGGTTCATGGGTTCAAGCCCCATATCAGGCTCTGAGCTGACAGCTCAGAGCCAGGAACCAGCTTCAGAGTTTATGCCTCTTCTCTCTCTGCCCTTCCCCTGCCTGTGTTCGGTCTCTCTCTCTCAAAAATAAATAACCATTAAAAAATTTTTTTTAATAAAGAAGCAAAATAATAGGTTGGGTCTGATCAGGCATTTTTTATATAACTATCATTAAGCAACCAAATTTACCTTATCAAATTTTGCAGCTTTCCCTTTGGGTACAGTAGTCAGAGGAACTCTTGTGATCTCTACGGGCCAAAATCGGCAATCAGCAATTCGCTTCTGAAAACTGCAAATTAAAAATCATCCCATTAGAATTATATGAAAAAATAAGGTTAGTATAATTTCAAGGGAAGACTCTTTTAAAAAGTAATGGAATGTGCACTCATATATAACATTTTTATTAGGTAGGGATTTTTTAAGCTTCGCAAATTTATAAAATCCCAAAAATAACTCTACTGTACTGTTAATAGAGGCAAACTATACAGTGTTGAGAGCAATTTGGGAATGTAATCAAAAGCCTTAAAATGGTCATAATCTTTGACCCAGAAATCTCACTTCCAGTAATTTATTCTAAAGAAATAATCAGACGAGTATGCAAATTGTATAAAACATGTTTATTTATACTGAGAAAAGGGTGTAGGACTTACAGGCTCAGCTCTGACATGAAAATAGCTTAGAAGTTGTTGCTCTTGTCCTCATAACAACAATAACAAGCAGATCAAACTGAAAAATCAATGGCCTTTCTTAGATCCATCTAAGAATTAAATTTATGAGGCAAATCACCACCCTGAAATCTGGAGAGACAGGCATGTACAGAGAATCACAGCTGCTGTCAGCTTACAGGTTACAGCAATGGAGCCAGTAACTTGTGGAAACACTTTCATGGTAATTTTGACAAATTGCTGGAGGCTGGATTAGCCAGAAGCACAGTCTTAGGGGGTCCCCACACTTTTTTGGCTTTAAAACAAGGAGTCACATCAGGTATTCATGGTGAAGATACAAGAAAAATCCTCTAAAGCAGGAAGAAGGGAAAAGTAAGTATTTTGAAATATGCCTGGAGTGTTGCCCATAACAATGCTTACTGTTTAAGGGAAACTATTTTACCAGAGTCTTATCTGATGTAGGGGAAGGGCAATTAGACAACTCTAGTTCCGTCTAGCCCTCCTGTTTCACATAAGAAGTAAAAAATGCTATTAAACACCTCTGAATGTCACAGCTCACAGAGTCTAACCCATTAATATACTGAGTTTAATCACAGTATTTTAAAATACTTCCCCTTCCAAACACCTTATCAGCACACCAACAGGGTGATTTGAGAGGCTGCAAACACAGACCCTACCTATTTCAGACAAACCCAAAGACAACAGGGGAGGAGCAAAAAAGGAAACAGAAGCCCCTAGCACCTACAGTTACAGCAAGCATTAAACACAGCCCAGTTCCTAACCAGATTAATAGAAAACTTCATACTAAAAACCCTAATTACCTCATTTCTTATTACCTAATACATAATGTCCAGCTTTCAATAAAAAATTACAAGGAATATTAAAAGACAAGAAAAAATATGGAAGAGAGACAACATAAGAACTAGACCCAGATATACATAAAATTTGGAATGATCATATAGGGAATTTTTTAATGTTTTTAGTTTATTTTTGAGAGAGAGAGCACGTGAGCAGGAGAAGGGCAGAAAGAGAGGTGGGGAAAACCACAAACATCTTACCTATAGAGGAACAAGAATAAGGATTACATTGGATTTCTCTTCAAAAACTATGCAAGCAATAAGGGATGGAGTGAAATATTCAAAGTTACAGGGAAAAAACATACCACCAACCTAGATTTCGGTATCCAGGGAGTTATCCTTCAAACGTGAAGGAGAGGGTGCCTGAGTGGCTTGGTTGGTTAAGCGTCTGACTCTTGATTTCTGCTAAGGTAATGGTCTAACAGTTTATGAAATCAAGTCCTGTGTTGAGCTCTGTGCTGATGCTGCAGAGCCTGCTTGGGATTCTCTCTCCCTCTTTCTCTGCCTCTCCTCTGCTTGTGCCCTCTCTCTCACTCTCTCAAAATAAATAAACTTAAATAAAATATTTTTTTAAAATGAGGGAGAGGGGCGCCTGGGTGGCTCAGTCAGTTGGGTGTCTGACATTGGCTCAGGTCATGATCTCATGGTCCATAGGTTTGAGCCCCATGTCGGGCTCTGTGCTGACAGCTCGGAGCCAGGAGCCTGCTTCGGATTCTGTGCCTCCCTCTCTCTGACCCTCACCCACTTGCTCTCTGTCTCTCTCTCTATCAAATAAACATTAAAAAAAAATTTTTAATGAGGGAGAAATAAAGATATTCTCAACAAAAATGTAAAGAATTTGTGGCCAGTAGACCTGCCTTGCAAGAAATGCTAAAAATGTTCAGAGAAAAAGAAAATGATATGGGTCAGAAACTTAGATTTACATTAAGAAGAAAATGAGAGAACAAATGTAAGATAAAATAAATTTTCAAATTTTTCTTATTTTTATTTTTATTTTTTATTTATTTATTTTTTTAAAGCAGTTTTATTTATTTTTTGAGAGAGAGAGAGAAAGAGCATGAGTAAGGAGGGGCAGAGAGAGAGGGAGACCAGAATCGGAAGCAGGCCCCAGGCTCTGAGCTAGCTGTTAGCACAGAGCCCAACGTTGGACTTGAACCCACGAACGTGAGATCATGATCTGAATCGAAGTCAGAGGCCCAACCAACTGAGCCACCCAGGCGCCCCTTCTCATTTTTAATTCATTAAAAAGATAATGGCTCAAGGTCATAATAGCAACAATGTATCCTTAACAGAATATCAGCAAGTCAAACCCAACAATGTACATTTATATGTTTAATATTTTTAATGTTAATTAAAGCAATTAGAACAAGAGAGAGCAAGAACGAGTTGAGGCAGAGAGGAGATAGAGGATCCAAAGTGGCCTCCGCACTGACAGCAGGGAGCCCAATGCAGGGCTTGAAGCAGGAACCACAATATCATGACCTGAGCTGAAGTCAGACACTTAACTGACTGAGCCACCCAGGCACCCCCAACAATGTATATTTATATTATATACCACAGTCAAGTGGGGAACTGAAGGTATATAGGAATTCAGAAATGTCTGGTCAATTTTTCTGTAATCATAACACTCTTCTTAAAAACAGCCTGTAAATTGAAAAAGAAAATCAGAGTTGCTCATTCTAATTATACATATTTTGATAGTCCCTTATTTCTCATCTCTCCCAAAAGACCAGGGAACTGTGACAGAGACTGGTAGTTACCCACATATTAAGTTCCTGTTCTTATTTAGTATATAACTCCTGACTTAGATTTTTTTTAATGTTTATTTACTTTTGAGAGAGAGACAGAGAGAGAGAGTGAGGAAGCATGAGCAGGGGAGGGGCAGAGAGAGAGGGGGACACAGAATCTGAAGCAAGCTCCAGGCTCTGAGCTGTCAGCACAGAGCTCCATGTGGTGCTCAAACCCATGAACCATGAGGTCATGACCTAACTCAAAGTCAGATGCTCAACCAAATGAGCCACCCAGGTGCCCCCCTAACTCCTGATTTAGTCTGAACGATAATGCGTCTAACAAAAACAGAATTTCTAGACTCCTTTGCCTCTAGAGATGGCCATTTGAGATATAAATTGAGGCTGTTAAGATTCTAGGAAGGCTCTATAAGAGGGGCTAAGATACCTAGCATGTGTCCTTTTTCATCCATAAACCTCGCCCCTTCTAAATTTCTGTGAGGAATGTGAATATGCAGGTAGAGCCCCAACAGCCATCTTGGACCATGAAACAACCTTGTGGATGGAAAGCACATATTAAAGAAGGTAGAGCTAAAATAAAGATGGAGTCTGGATACCTGATTTAATACTATGGAGCTACCATCCATACCAGCTCTGGACTTGTTTCATATGACAAAGAAATCAGAACCCACGTGAGTACCACAATCACTAAAAGCCTCTGTTATTCGCAGATTTGGTGGAAGCAGATATTCTCAGGTCACCTTAACTCCAAATATAGATAAAATTAACAAAAGTAACAGTTCTTCCCCCCTACAGTTGTTGCTTAGACATAATCCCTTCTTCTTCCTACCTGACCACTGCAGGAGGATCAAGGTAGCAGCGACTTTCCAAGTCCCAAATAATCCTTTTCTTTATGCACTCTGCTTGATTCCTAAATTCCCTGTCCTGTAAAATAATAAGACTTTTGTTCTCTCAGTGTGCCATGGCTTCATCCTGCTCAATCGGTGGGTCATTCTTTGTAAAGGATTTGATCACAACACTTTTATTACTATTACAATTATGATTACGATTACTACTATCACTACAACTACATCTTAAAGTTTAGGGTACTTTACTTTTACTAAAGTATATAAGATAATTTGTATTATCTTCACATTAATTCAGTACTAAGTACCAAATATTTACTCATATAACCTGAATCACTGATTCTCAACCTTGAATGCATATTAGAATTATCTGGGAGCTTTTAAAAAATCAACACCTGGGCAGTGGTGATTTTTTTTTAATGTTTATTTGTTTTTGAGTGATAGGGACAAATAGAGCATGAGTGGGGGAGGGGCAGAGAGAGGCAGAGACACAGAATCTGAAGTAGGTTCCAGGCTCTGAGCTGTCAGCACAGAGCCCGACATGGGGCTCAAGCCCACAAACTGAGATTGTGACCTAAGCCGAAGTCAGACGTATAATGGACTGAGACACCCAGAAGCCCCACTGCTATTGTTTTAAAAGCTTTCCAAATGATTCACATGAGCAACCAGACATGAGAACTAATTATCTAAACTAAAACATATATGTACAATGTACATGAAAACAAATGAAATTTTCCATTTGCAATGACATAGATGGAGCTAGAGTGTATTTTGCTAAGTGAAATAAGTCAGTCAGAGAAAGACAAATACCATATGATTTCACTTATATGTGGAATTTAAGAAATAAAACAGAAGAAAATAGGGGAAGGAAGGTAAAATAAGAGAGAGGGAGGAAAACCATATGAAACTATTAACTATAGAAACAAGCTAAGGGTTGTTGGAGGGGAGGTGGGTGAGAAATGGGCTAAATGGGTGATGGGCATTAAGGAGGGCACTTGTGATGAGTACTAGGTGTAATATATAAGTGATGGGTCACTAAATTCTACTCCTGAAACCAATATTACACTATATGTGAAGTAAGAATTTAAATAAAAACTTGAAACAAAATTTAAAAATAAACTAAAATATAAGATCTAAATATGTAAAATAAAGTATCTAATCTAAATAAAAGTATAAATCAAAAATAGTATGGATATTCACTAACCACAATGATAAGAGAAAATACTGCACAATGTTTTTTTTAATTTAAAAAAAATGTTTGTTCATTTTTGAGAGAGAGAGAGAGAAAGAGAGACAGAACAAGTGAAGGAGGAGCAGAGAGAGAGAGAGAGAGAGAGAGAGAGAGAATCCGAAGCAGGCTCCAGACTCTGAGTTGTCAGCACACAGCCCAACATGGGGCTTGAACTCATGGATTGTGAGATCATGACCTGAGCCAAAGTCAGACGCCTAACTGACTCAGGCACCCAGGTGCCCTGGCACAATGTTTTTCAAATATGGTCAGATTTATTTCAACTGTTTAGTCAGATACTTAAAGTAACTTAACCATCCTCATTTTACAAATTATTTTATTGAGTGTTTCCATTAATGATTATTAGCTCATTCGAGAAACATTTGCCAGTAGGGTGCCTGGGTGGCTCAGTTGGCTAAGTATCCAACTTTGGCTCAGGTCATGATTTCGTGGTCTGTGAGTTCAAGTCCCGCATCGGATTCTGTGCTGGCAGCTCAAAAGCTGAAGCCTGTTTCAGATTCTGTCTCTCTCTCTCTCTCTCTCTCTCTCTCTCTCTCTCTACTCCTCCCCCACTCATGCTCTGTCTCTCTCTGTCTCAAAACTAAATAAACCAAAAAAAAAAAATTTAAGAAACATTTGCCAGTATGTTTGCAGTATTTTCTATGCTCCGACAAGTTTAAGATGCAGTAAAATAGAAAGAAGGAAACTGAGAAAGAAAATAAAAAAAGAAAGAAAGCACAAGGGAAAGAAGGAAAGAGGAAAGAGAGAAGGATGGAAGGAGGGAAGAATAAAAAGAAAAGAATAATTTCAACAACCTAAATGTTCACCAATAGGAGACTGGTTAAGTGAATTTAAGTATGTCCATACGATGGCGTGTCATACAGCAAGTGCAAATAAAGACAGAAAAAGAATGATGAGGCGCCTGGGTGGCTCAGTCAGTTAAGTGGCCAGCTCTTGATTTCAGTGCAGGTCATGATCTCATGGTGGTGAGATGAAGCCCCCAACAGGGGCTCCGAGCCTACATGAGATTCTCCCTCTCTTTTCCTCCGCCTTTTCCCCACTTGTACGCTAGCTCTCGAAAGAAAGAAAGACAGAGGAAAGGAAAGGAAAGAGAATGCTCTTTAGGTAGTGATGTGGAAAAATCACTAAGATGTACTAAAAAGCAAGTTGCAAAATAATGTCAGTTTGACCCCAATAAGGAAAGAATACATGTATGTAGTGTATGTACATATGTGTGTATGTAAATTAAAACCGACATTTCCCCCTGCTTTCAATATGATTAAGTACTTTATATTCTGTTAAAGATAAACACTCAAAAATATTAATTAATTAATTAATTAATTAATTTATACCCACAAACAAAACAAAAATAGTGTCTTTTTGACAGGTTCTAGTTCTGAAAATAACAAGATTTTGAATACTTCTATAAATCTGGACTTCCTATTTTATCCTCTATGTTTACTATGCTGCTGTCTGTGAGTCAGTCTTTCTGAAATCTTATTCCTTGGTACTCTTTGCAAGGAAGCATTGTTCTTCTAAATATTTTTGCTGTGAGTCTTCCTTTCTTCCTTTGAGTGTGTGTGTGTGTATATATATATATATATATATATATATATATTTGCTTTTATATGCATGACTATGGCCATATTACTGCCTACACAAAAATCAATAAAAAGATAAAGATTAAATCTGATTTTAATAAATTATTTTGTTTGTTGAATTAAAAAGTCAGCAGATATTTTCATCAGAATTAGAAAACTGTTTTAACAATTAAGAGTGATTAAAAAAATGTCTTACCATTTGTCTGTGCACTTAGTTTGTCTTAAAAAAAAGTACATAATCCTCTCACCTCAGGGTGGTTGAGTTCTCCTTCTTCTTCCTCATAGGGCCCACCAATAATGAAAGCATCAGGAACGTTATTAGCTCCTGGGGCCAGAATGTTAGCAATTGGCCATTTTTTGGGCCGGGGAACAGGTTCTCTTTCTCCTCCAATCTTCAGAGTTCCATTCTTGAACAAAATGGGATAGTCTTTCTACAGAATAAATTATTGTACATCAGGAAATTTTGTAAAAGACTTTGAAATGAACAAAAAAATGTATTGAAGTATCTTTTCAGTGTAATGATGGGTGTTACCTAACAGACCCTTCCTTTTGTGATTATCTGATTCTACAGAGAAGCTTGTGCCCTTTATTGTCTTTGTGCTATTTTATAATTCTTTAATTTATAAAGAATGGTAATAATGCAAATTATTCTTGCCCATAGATATGCAAACATATTTTGCCCAGTGGAGATATAATTGATTATTGACCTGTGACTGATGATGAGTTTAGAATTATTAGCAAATTCATTTCAACATTCCTGATTGCTTATATATGGGTTATTTCTTCCAATTTTTTGAACTGGTTTAAACCCTTTTTGTCATTTTATATTTATATGAAAGTTATGATATACCTTCTAAAAATTACCTTTTTAAAAACTAACTAAAATCTGACAAAGGGTCAACAATATAGGTATTTTCCCATCTATAATTTCTCTAATATATACTTGCAAAAGAAAACTAGTATAGATACAAATAGGCAGCTGTGGAAAGGGAAATTAGGTAATCCGATGTTTAAATAAAAACATGCTAGATATCCTTAATAATAATTGAAATGCACATTTAAACTATGAAATATCATTTTAAACCACAGATGGACAAAATCAGTCTGAAAATATCAAGCACTGGCGATATGGCAAAGGGTATAGTATTCTTATATATAGTTGATGGAAGTATAAATTGGTCTAACTGTGAAAAGCAATTTTGTAGTCTCCAGTAAATTTAACATTGTAATACCCTATAATTCAACAACTCTAGTTGTTTAGGTTAAAAACTTTTGTGAAGGAAGGGCATTTCCGGAGTGGCACAGCAAGGACCTCTGAAAATCTGCTCCTTCAAAGAAATGATAATGCTGACAAGAATTGTCAAACGTAAGCATGCCAAGACATTCAATGGAGAACAGATAGTCTTTTCAATAAATGGTGCTAAGAAAACTAATTATCCACATGCAAAAAAATGAAGTTATACCCTTACCTTAAACCACATACAAAAATTAACTCAAAATGGGTCAAAGACCTAAATCTAAGAGCTAAAACTATAAAACTCTTAGAAGAAAACACAAATGGGAAACCTCATGACACTGGATCACTTAGTTATGGCACCAAAGGCACAGACAACAGAAGAAAAAAATAGATAAATTGGACTTCATCAAAATTAGGAATTTTGTGCAGCAAAATATACTAACAACATTATAAAAAAAGGGAGAAAATATTTGCAAATCACATACCTGATAAAGGATTAACAGCTGGTATATATAAAGTACTTTTAAAGCTCAACAACAAAAAACAACCTGATTCAAAAATGGACAAAACACTTGAATAAACATTTCCCCAACGAAGGTATTCATATGGCAATGTAAGGAGGGGAAAGATGCTCATCATCATCAGTCATTAGGGAAATGCAAATCTAAAACACAAAGAGATGTCACTCCATATGTATAAGGATGGGTATTTTCAAAAAACAAAAAAACAGAAAATACCAAATGTTGATGAGGATACAGAGAAATTGGAGCCATTTACACTGCTGTTCGAAATGTGAATAGTGAAGAGGAATTGGAGGGTTCTATGCTGAAATGTAAATTTCAATAAAATATATAAGAGTATTAACTAATTAGACTCTTTTAGCAAGCAACTTGGAAATATCTGTCAAAAGCCTCAAAAAATCTATATACAATTATTCAATAGAAATTTGGACTAAGAAAATAACCTGAAATTAAGAGAAGTTTTATATAATTAAGTACATCGTATAAAACACACAAAATATATGCATAAAAGTATATTTTAAACATTTTTAAATGTTTTACATATTTTCCACCATAAATATGTATTTATTGATATAAATTATACATAATATATATTATATATAACATGTAAACTATATATATATCTATATATAAAATATTAGTAAACTTTATTTTTTTAAGCCTAAAATAAATGACCACAATTAATAGAGCTTGCTTTGAATGATATCTTAGCAGGTGAGGAAAAGATGTCTATATGACATCTAGCTGTAGGGCTTTACCTCTCCAACTGATGGAACTTGCAGACCAACCATATAGTTCTGCGGAGGCCCTACAGGAATGAAAGATTCAGGCACAGAATAGGCAGCCTCCAATGTGACCCTCAGTAGATTGCCTCCTAAAGTCTGCGCTGTGGTCAATAAGGGCTCAGCCACAAATACTTTAACTTCAAGCCTGCACTGCTAGAAAAGAATAAAATTATGCAGCATTTTGCAAGTGCCAGAGGCCTCCCCACCACCCTTTTCTTCATTATCTCGTTTGAATCTCATATCACTGTTCAAGATAAGAAGGTCAAGTTTAATTATTTCCATATGGACGCTTCAAATAACTTTCTCTAGGTCCCATGATTTAGAACTATAGCCAAGATGAGAATCTTATTTCTAAATTAGAGGCCTTTCCCCTCTACCATTCTCAGGTCGTATACAAATACATACAGAAGAGGAATCAGAAGGTTCTATACTGAATGTTAATAGTAGTTTCACATGAGTGGGCTTAAGCTACCTTTTTTTTTGCTAGTTTATATTCTATGACTATTTTTGTAACTTAAATGTAGTACTTTTTAAATATTTATTTTTTACCAAGTATTTGCAAATCATATTCTTTACTATATTTCTATTTTTCACAGACGAGAAAGTATTCCTTAGCCACATGAACAAGTTCAGAAATGAATTTTTCAGAAGAGCTGCAAAGATTTGATGTTAGTGATGTATCCAAATAGGACTGTCACAACTTTTTTAATTAGAGAGGAGAAAAATAATTTGTCAATTTTTATTTTATTTCTTAGGAATCAACATTAATAAGAAAAATTAATATTATTGTTGAAGAATTATGTATTCTACTAATGAGAAATTTCCAAGTTATATCTCCAATATAAATTCTGATTTGACAATGTGCTTTTTAATAAGAAAACATTTTTTCAAATATATATGTATATATCCATATATATAGATATAGATACAGATATATATGTATATATCTAACATTTTCACACAAGATACAATAAAAAGTAGCTTTAAAATGTGTATTGGCTGGAATGACACACAGATTAGCATGCCCCCTCCACGTGGATGACATGCAAATTCATGAAGCATTCCATATAAAAATAAAATTTAAAAAAAAAATGTATTGGTTGCTAATTACATGCCAGGCACTTTACCACAGCACTAGAAATATAAAGATAGGGTTGCCTGTGAGGTTCAGTCATTCAGCGTCCAAGTCTGGATTTCAGCTCAGGTCATGATCTTATAATTGGTGGGACTGAATCCTACATAGGGCTCTGCACTGACAGCATGGAGCCTGCTTGGGATTCTCTCTTTCCCTCTCTCTCTGCCCCTCCCCACACATGCATGTGTGCTCGCACGCTCTCTCTCTCAAAATAAGTAAACTTAAAAAAAAGTAATGTAAAGATTAAAGATGTGGCCTCTTTTATTATGGGATTCATATTATAATTCCATGACTTATTATAAAAGAGACCTGTATAAAATGCTTTAGTCTCTACTTAAGGAACACCAAGGAAGAAGTGAATCATTAACTGTTGGGGTGGGGAGGAGTGAGAAATGGTGACTTACAAAATGAGTAAGAGTTTGCAATTTAGATAAGCAGAAAAAGGAGAGAAAATAATTCTGAACAAAAAGAAGAGTTTCTGTAAAGGAGGATTGAAACAGCATGGTATATTTAGTTCAGATGTAAGTAGTTCAGGATTTTATAATATAAAGCCTAGGAGGGGAGTCTGAGCGATGAGACTGAGCAAGTGTCAGACTCCTATTATAAAAGCTATTGCATGACTGCCAGGAAATCTAGAGCTGAACATGGAAGCAGTGGGGGAATCCATGAACTACACAGTACTGAGCACGGGTGAGATGTGACCATATTCCTTTGTAAGCCACCCTGCAAGCAGTGGGGGGGGGGCAAAACTGGGGGAGGCAAGGGTAGTTACAAGGCTACTTGTATGTTCCAAAGAGAGATTATAAGGTAATAAAGAGTGGGAATAAAGCTGAGGACAGTCCAGAGGCACTTAGAAGATATAAAAGGCTGGATTTGCCAAAAGGCAGATTTTTGGATTCGTTGTATTTTGGGTCCAAAGGAGCACTCATACTGGTAACTGTTAAAATCATTTATAACCTCCCCCTGAAACCCAAGAATATGAATATAGACTAAGATGAAAAGGTGGCCAAGGATAGAACCTTCCTTGTAAGGCATAGGCAGAGGAAAGGGATCTGGGGCTAGAACCTGAGAAGGTACAGTCAGTGAGCCAAAACTGAGAGCATCAAAGGGAAGAAGACTTTTTTTTAAGTTTATTTATTTACTTTTTTGAGAGAGAGTGACCACATGCACATGTGCATGAGAGAGAGAGAGCGGGGAGGGAGAGGTAGAGAGACAGATAGAGAGAGAGGGAGGGAGAGAATCCCAAGCAGGCTCCACACTGTCAGTGCTGAGCCCAACAAGAGGCTTGATCTTACAAATGGCAAGAGCATGACCTAAAGCTAAATCAAGAGTTGGCGGCTTAACCAACTGAGCCACTAGGTGCCCCCAAAGGAAAGAAGATTTTAAGAAAGAGGCATTGAAGAATATGATACCTCCGATCAAGCAATATGTCTCTGGAAGGGTAAGTAAAATGTCCCTAGGTTTCTAAATTGTGTCACTCAATCAAGATAGGGAATACTTGAAGATTAATCAGAACTTCTTTTCCAAGGACAGGTTTATATCATTCATTTATTTACTCTTTGAGTCTTGAGAATAATCAGTGTAATGCTTAAATACAAAATTAGTGAGAATTCTGGGGACGCCTGGCTGGCTCAGTCAAAAGAGTGTGCAACTCTTGATCTCAGGATCATGAGTTTGAGCCCCATGTTGGGTATAGAGATTACTTAAATAAATAAAACTCAATAAATAAAATAAGTTAGAATTCTCAAGCAAATGGAAATTAAGTGTCATATATTTTTTCACTGAGTGTGTAAAATAAGTGAACACAGGAATACTATGAGAAAATATCCTGAGAATAATCCATTTGACTAACTTTTCTTCTAAAGGTATGTAAGGAAAATCAACAGTACATAGGCAGGGACATTGGACCAAGAAAGGCAGACTGAGCTCAATATATACCTCTTTCTAGCACAAATCACATGGAATGACAGAAAAATACTCAATTGTATATTTATAGCCAATAAAAGGATAATGCTATAATATCCTTGGACAATAATAAATGCCATCACCAGACTACATAGGTTTAGTAATCCTAGAAAGACAGAAAGCAAATTAAATCAGATCTTGAACAAAAACAAAAATAAAGAAAAACCAAGAAGAAAACCAACCACAGTCTAAAATAAGAGAGGGAAAGGACCACAGGAGATGCAGGAGTGGACTGTGAGAATCAACAAGCAGGGAGGACTACAGTGAGGTTAAGTAGGGAACTGTATGGAAATAGTGGGGTCATTTGGGCCCTTCTCTTTTACTTGTGCAAAACAGAAGGCAGCTGTGGGATCTGTGGAAAGTGAGTGCACTTGCACCAGAGTGGCAAAAGCAATGCCCCAAGCAGCTACTAATCCCCAGGAAGAATGGAAAACAAAGCCCAGAAGACCAGTGGCACAGCCTACCAATTCAGGCTCACTATGCCAGAAAGCATTTTATGTGCATTTATATATTATTCAATTTAATCCATCAGGACATAGTTTAAGAGGCATTTCCATAGTTAAGCCTTCCCTACATGTCCCCCTGGGCAAAGTAACCAATAACTATTCTGTGCCCATATGCCCCATCCCACCATTTAATCACACTGATTATAATCCATGATGTGTAGAATATGGACTCCTAAAGTAGGACTCTGCCTTATTCATCTTTGTTTTCCAGAATTTAGCACTATGTGTGCCTGTGAAAAGAAGACACCTGATGAACTGGACTCAAGTGAATTGAACCTTTATAGCAAATAGACTTGGTAGACTGAATGGCTAGCTGAAAGTTGAGATTTAAAACTCTGATTACCTTAGCACCTGACCGAAGAGATTCTAAAGGCGAGCCTGGCATGGGGTGCAAGGGGATTATTGTTTCAAATGAACTCTCTCCTGCAAAAAGAAGGCAAAGTCAAGTCATAGAAGGAGAGGTTAGGCAGAGATAAATGTGCTCATCTTTTTATCAAGTCCCTCAAATTCACTGAAGGACTTCACGGGAGCTAAATTTTATAAGTTTTGCTGTATCTGCTGTTGAGCAAATCACACATCTGACCTTCCAGTAAAGGAAGAAGGTCCACCACAGCTTGACCAAGAACTAAGGTCTTCTCATCTTTCTGTTTCTTCTCCTTTGGTAAAACTTCAGTTACAGTTACTAGAAAAATCAAAACAAAGAACATGAGAACATGTCTGGGTCATCCATCAGATAACCACGGTGCAGCTAACAAAGCATTGTCAAAGAAATTTAAGAGAAATTAACCTGAAACTTGAGAAGACACCATTGTTGGTGACTTCTGGTGGAAAATACTGAACCACGCAAGCAACCTATTAAACTTTTTGACATACAAGTTGTGGGGAGCTGCAAAGATTCAGCTGATCGGCAGCCCACAGGCAGGAAATGTCACTCCCTGAGGGGAGCTGCCTGAATTACAAAGATAGGCTAGGGAAGTGCTATTCCCAATTCAGGGACTGGAGACTGGAGAAGCCAGACTGGAGAAGCCAGTAAAACAAAAGATCACCCGCATTTACGCTTAAGTGGTGTCAATGGCTCCCCTGCCCAGCGTTGCAGTCTGCAAGTCTGGGCTCTCTTTAGATGCTGTGTTTGAAATTGCAGTTTCAGTTTCCCCTTTTTTCCTAGCCTTTTCCTAAAAATCACTTGACCCTGTTTCCTAGCAACCAACCTAAGTCAGCTTCCCGCCCTAAACCCTAGATAGGTGTGGGTATTTTCTCAACAAACTGGAGGCTTGATCAGAAACACTTGTCTTGCCTTCACTCTCTGTGCTCCCTGCCCCCCAATTCTCTCTCCCTCCCGCAGGAACCCGCAACGATCTACGGACCCACCGGCCAGGACAGAACAGACAAGTTATAGTAAAAAGTGGACTTTATATCATAATCATACACACACATACCTATAAAAGTAACTGATACATATGATTAAAACAAAGTTCCATGCAATATTCATCCTTCCTAGCTGAAAACCCTTAGATATTTTCTATTCTATTTCATGTGCAAGAAATTACTGGTCATGGGGCGCCTGGGCGGCTATGTTGGTTAAGGGTCTGACTCTTGGCTCCAGCTCAGGTCATTATCTCACAGTTTGTGTGTTTGAGCCCCGCATCAGGCTCCGCGCTGACAACGTGGACACTGCTTGGGATCTCTTTCTCTTTCCTGTCTCTCTGCCCCTTCCCTGTTAACGTGCTCGGTCTCTCTCTCAAAATAAATAAGCTTTAAAAAATACTGGACACAATCTCCTTCAGTTGGTTTTAGTAATGACTAGAAAGTTGCAATCTGCAGTTTAAACAATACTGTTCTAGGGCTTCCCAATTTGCCCAGCATAAGGCCTAGCAGAACTTAGAGTGATTTACAGAGCACACAGCGTGTTCCAGGTTTTACACTGCTGCATTACTCCGTGTAGTGCTTAATATTTGTTATGAAACATTTGAAATACATAAAAAAGTAGAGAGATTAGTATACTGAATGAATACTATATAGTCATCACCTAGATTTAACAATAGCTAAATGGTGTCATATTTGTTTCTTCTATTCTTTTTTGCTAAAATACTTTCAAGTAAATTACAGACATCATGATATTTTACCCCTAAATACTAAGGTATGCAAATTCAAAACATGGCATTTTCCTACATAATCACAATAACTTTATCAATCTAGCAAGTGTATAATAAATTAAATGTAATTCCTTAATTCACCTAATGCCCAGTCTACATTTAATATTTCTCAATTATTCCAAATTTATTTTGTAACTGGTTTGTTAAAACTAGGATCCAATCAAAGACCACACATTTCATTTGGTTCTCATGTTTCATATATTTCTTTTCATTTAGAACAGTTTTCCTCCCACATACTTTTTTCCTATGACGCTGATTTGTTAAAGACATCAGGCCAATTGTTTTATAGAATGTCTCATTTTCTGGATCTGTCTCCCCCTTCCCATGGTATTTAATTTGTTTCTCAGTTCCTGTTTCCAGTAAACTTAGGTTCATCTTCACTATTTTTGGCAATTTTTGGCAAAGATAATACAATTTGATAACATATATGCCTAGGTAGTATGTTATCAAACTTTGTGATCTTTGTTTTCAAACGTAATGGCAAAATATTCTTTTCTTAATGTCTATTTTTTATTGTGATAACATACAAATTACATAAAATTTACCATCCTACCCATAGGTATACAGTCAGTGGCATTGTACACATTCATACTTTATTATTATTTATAATATTGTTTTTGAATGTTTATTTATTTTTGAAAGAGAGAGCATGAATGGGGTAGGAGCAGAGAGTTTGGAGGACCGAAGATCCCAAGCAGGCTCCACCCTGAGAGCAGACAGCCCAATGTGGGGCTCAAACTTACAAATTATGAGATCATGACCTGAGCTAAAGTTGAGCACTCAACTGACTAAGCCACCCAAGTGCCCGTATTATTTTTTTCAATGTTTATTTATCTTGAGAGAGTGTGTGTGCTCTCTGTGTGCAGAGAAGTTGGAGAGAGACAGAGAGACAGAGACAGAGAGAGAGAATCCTAAGTCGGCTCCATGCTGTCAGCACAGACTCTGACATGGGAATCAATCCCACAAACCACAAGATCACAACCTGAGCCGGAATCAAGAGCTGGATGCTCAACTGACTGTGTCCCCCAGGTGCCCCAAACACATTTACACTTTTGTGCAACCAACACCACAATCCATTTCCATAACTCTTTTCATCTTTAATGTTGGAACTCTATGTCTAGTAAACACTTATTCCCATTCTTCTTTCCTCCTGGACAGAGGATCCTTTCTATCCCTATGTATTTTATTACTCGAGGTACCTCATACAGCATTGGTCTTTTTGGGACTGGCTTCTTTCAATTAGCAAAATGTCCTCAAATTTCATCCATGTTGTAGCATATGTTGTACTTTCTCTCCTTTTTAAAGTTGAATAATATGCAGTTGTATATATGTCACATTTTGCTTATCCATTCTGTCAATAGATATGTAGGTTCCTTCCACATTTTACTTTTTATGAATGATGCTGCTGTGAACATCAGTGTACAAATATTTCTTCGAGACCCTGCTTTCAATTCTTTTGGATATGTTCCCAGAGGTAAAATTGCTGGATCATATAATAATTGTATTTTTAACTTTTTGAGGAACTACCAGTTTCCACAGTGACCGTTCTATTTTATATTCCCACCTAGTAAGATTCCTATTTGTACATATCCTTGTCAACACTTGTTTTCTGTTTTTATATAGAAACCATCCTAATATGTAAGAGGTGATATCTCATTGTAGTTTTGGTTTGCATTTCTGTAACAATTAGTGATGTTGCACATTTTTTCATGTGGTCATCACCCATTTGTAGATCTTTGGAGAAATGTCTATTCAAGTCCTTTGTCCAATTTTGAATCAGTTTGGTTTTTGTTGTTATAGTCTCAAGATTAATTTCTTATCAGATACATGATTTGCAAATATTTGTCTTCCATTCTGTGGGCTGCCTTTTTACTCTGCAGATAGGGTCTTTTAAGGCTCAAGATAGTATCGGGGCCGCCAAGTTTTCTGTCTGCCTCAGGCAAGGATTATCACTCTCCTGAGAGTGAACCAGCAAACAAGATTTGCATCTAGAGGCTGGAGACTGCCATTTCCTGGTCAAAATAACTTTGGCATCTGTCATGCTGGGCCAGACTGGAGTGGCCAAGGTGCACAAAAGATCAAAACTGTATTTTAGATTATTCAGTGCTAACTCCCCCCTTCCCAGCATTGCTGAGGCAAATCTGGGTGTTTCTTTTGATATTCATTTGACTCTGTTTACCTGGTAACTGACCTTGGTCAGCTGCTTTGTTTTCCCGCCTTGAAACCTTTATAAAAGACAGTTTTCTGAATAAAGCTCTCTCTTTTGCCTGATCGGAAAACCGTGAGTTCTGTCTTTACTCTCGGTGTCTCCCTCTCCCTCCTGCCCTTTTTCTCTCCCTCCCTCAGGAGGACCCACGACGGAGGTGCACTCAAAGCTGGGGACGAGCGCGCCTAGACCTGGCGACCTAGGGCACTGCCGCACCCTTAAGTGCCGTCCCAGCTTGGGATGGAAGCATACGGGGCGGAAGAGCCCGACCTGTAGCCTTCGGGCTATGGCAAGATAGGGAAGCCTGGGTGGCTCAGTCAGTTGAGCGTCCGGCTTCAGCTCAGGTCAGATCTCATGTTCGTGGGGTGGCTCAGTCGGTTAAGTGTCCAACTTCGGCTCAGGTCCTGATCTCACGGTTTGTGGGTTTGAGTCCTGTGTCTGGCTCTGTGCAGACAGCTCAGGGCCTAGATCCTGTTTCAGATTCTGTGTCTCCCCTTCTCTCTGCGCCTCCTCCACCCACACTCTGTTTCTCTCTGTATCCCACTACCAAGAGGAAATTTTCTTTAATACAGCTTAATGGATTGGATAGAAGAGGTTCTCTGTATGAAGTAATCTCAAGAAGAATCCAAGGGGAAGATGACAGACACTATCCTGCAGAGGGTACTCATGGTCTCCAGAAATGATTTTTCTGTTTCCACAGCTACCTTCCCAGTTCCAATCTAATTTGTGGGCTCTGTGCAGAGGAGGGGTGGATTCTGGTTGACTCACTGTGTCCTTTCTTTCACTCTTGAGCAGACAGTAATGCTTTATCATTGTAACTCCAGTCGTGTTGAGTTTCATGACTCAGATTCTGTCTCCCTCTCTCTCTGTTCCACCCTCTGCTCACACTTTCTCTCTCTCTCTCCCAAAAATAAATAAAACATTAAGAAAAAAATGTGTCTTTTTGTTGTCAAGTGTTTGGAGTATTTCCTGTTCTCCTATTATTGATTTCTAGCTTGATACTGTTATTGTCAGAGAACACATTATTTTCATTCATTTAAATTTGTTGATGTTAAGTTTGTGACCCAGAATATGATTTTGGTATGTGGTCTGTGGGCTTTTAAAAATAATGTATATTCTATTACTGTTGGGTGTTCAATAAAAATTGATTAGGTCTTGTAGGTGGATGGTGCTGTTGAGTTTTTCTATACCTGTTGATTTTTTTTTTTAAATATTTATTTTTGAAGGAGAGAGAGAGAGAGACAGAGTGAGAATTGGGGAAGGGCAGAGAGAGAGAAAGAGAGAGAGAGAATCTGAACAGCTCCAGGCTCTGAGCTGTCAGCACAGAGCCCAACACAGGGTTCAAGACCACAAATCATGAGGTCATGACCTGAGCCAGTCAGATGCTTAACCCACTGGGCCACCCAGGTGCCCCATACATGTTGATTTTCTATTTATTCTAAAAATTGAGAGATAGGAATTTATGTCTCTAATTATAATTATGGATTTGTCTACTCCCCCTTTCAGTTTTATCAGTTTTTGCTTCACATATTTTGCAGCTCTGTTGTTTGGTGCATACATATTTAGGATTGCTATGTCTCCTTGGTGGGTTGACTCTTTTATCATTATATAAATGAACTTCTCTGTCTCTGGTTATTTATTTTGCTAAGTCTACTTTATATTTTGCTAATATAGTCACTACCACTTTTTGATGAATGTGCACATAATACATCTTTCTTTATTCTTTTACATCTTACCTGACTATATGGTTATATTTTGAGTTTCTTGTAGACAGTGTATAGTTAGGTCATGTGTATTTTTTAAATTTTTTATTTATTTTTGAGAAACAGAGAACTGCATCAGACAGTGTTATACCTTGTTTCAAGTGTCAGACACAATTTAGAAAACTCAAAGTGAAGGAAAGCTTAATTTATCCAAATTTTTGTTTACCATATTCTTTCTTCCTTACTGGTGTTCCTTGGTTCTTTCTTTTATCATTTTCTGTTCTCTTTAAAGAATTTCCCTCAGCCATCTTTCATCTGAGGTCTGGATATCCCCTTCATTTCTTTTCTCCAGGTATTGAATTCTAGGTGATAGTTCTTTTATCACTTTAAAAATATTATGCCATTCCTTGGGGGCCTCCATAGTTTCTGATGATAAATTGATGTCATTCTAATTGCTTTCCCCTGTTTTCAGATTTTGTTCTGTCTTTAGTTTTCAGAAGATTGATAATGTTTGTTAATATGGATCTCTTTGGTTTATCCTACTGGGAGTTTGATCAGCTTCTTGAATGTGTAGGTTTATGTCTCTCTCAAATTTGGGGAATTTTCAAGCTTTACTTCTTTGAATACTTTTTCAGCCCCATCTTCTTTCCCCTCTCCTTCTCAGGCCTTGATAACACTGTTAGATGTTTTGTTATAGGGCCACAGGTTTCTGAAGCTCTGTTCATATATTTAAAATTTTTTTTAATGTATATTTGTTTTTGAGAGATAGATACAGAGGGTGAGTTGGGAAAGGGCTGAGAGATAGACAGAGACACAGAATCTGAAACAGACTCCAGGCTCTGAGCTGTCAGCACAGACAGAGGGAACTCAGGAACAGCAAGATCATGACCTAGGCTGAAGTCAGACACTTAACTGACTGAGCCACCCAGATGCCCTTCTGTTCATATCTTTTAGACTAGTTCCTATATATTAGATTGGATATTTCTAGTGTTCTATCTTCCAATTCACTGATTCTTTCCTCTGTCTCCTCCATTCTGCTGTTGAGATCTTTCACTGAGCTTTTCATAACAGTCATTGTATTTTTCTGATCTAAAATTTCTTCGGTTTTTGCAAATATATATTTATTTATTTTGAGAGAGAGAGAGAGAGAGAGAGAGAGAGAGAGACTGTGTGTGTGTGTGTGTGTGTGTGTGTGTGTGTGTGTGTGAGGGAGGGCTAGAGAAACAGGAAGAGAGAATCCCAACCAGGTTTTGTGCTGTCAACACAGAACCTGACACCATGAGATCATAACCTGAGCTGAAATCAAGAGCTGGATGCTCAACCAAATGAGCCACCCAGGCACCCCTCTGATTTACAATTTCTATTAGGTTCTTTATAACTTTTGTTTCTTTCTAAGACCTTCTATTTCTCTGAGTCCTATTTTTTCACTGGTTGCAATTGCTCACTAAAAGCATTTTTCTCATGGCTCAAAAAAATTTTTTTAATGTTTATTTATTTTTGAGAAAGAGACAGAACATGAGCAGAAGAGGAGCAGAGAGAGAGGGAGACACAGAATCAGAAGCAAGCTCCAGGCTCTGGGCTGTCAGCTCAGAGCCCAATGCAGGGCTTGAACCCATAAACCACCAGATTATGACTTGAGCTGAGTTGGGCACTTAATTGACTGAGCCACCCAGGCTCCCCTCAAGTTTCCTTCTTCTCTCTCCCTTTCAGAGTCCCTTATGTTTGTTTTGCATATAAAGTCCAGGGTTTACACCTGTTTTTAATGAAAGGAATAGGGGAAAGTATATATACTCCAGAGGTTCTGCATTAAATCCTTTTTGATTGCTAATGACCGCATGTAAGAGCATAAACTTATCTCTAAGTATTACTTTAGCTATCTCCCACAAGTTTTGCTATTTGGTGTTTTACTGTTGATTGACTCTAAAAGCTTTACAGTTTTTCTTGTGATTTTTTCTTTGTCCCATGAATTATACTTAAGTATGTCTTAAAATTTCCAAATGGATTCTTTTTTTCTGTTTTTGTTACAGATTTCTAATTTTGTTGACTGTTGTATTTTACTCAGGAAACTTAGTCTGTATGCCATTGATTCTTTGGTATATGGTAGGACTTGTTTTATTGTCTAGCATTTGGCCAGTTTTTATTGTATAAATTTTTATTGTATAAATGTTCCCAGTATGTTTTAAGAAAATATATGTTATTTAATGACTACCATAACCCTATGATTACTACTTATTAGAAAAGACTTTTTTCATCTATCCAATGGCTACCCACATATGACGGGGAATGGACTGTTTTTCTTTTTGAGTCTTGCCTTGTGGTAAAGGGGGTAGTTTCAGTCTCAACTCCCATCTACAGCAGCCCGAGGTCTTTGTCCAAGAGCATTGAAACCGAAGCCCCAAGATTTTGGAGTACTGCCTTCTCCCCCAACACCATCACACATCAATAGCAGCTGTTAAGAGTTCCAGGCTCACTGAAACAAAGGGCTTGGCCTTTCTTTCTCATGAATTCAGTGACACATTTAAAACAATGTTCCAGTTCTGCTTTTCCCTTTTAACATGCCAGGGAGGAAGGCAGTTAGGACACCTGGCATTCCTCTTATTTGAGGCTGGGAATGATAAAGAAGCACAGAGCGAAGAAGAAGTAGAAGGAAGTGCTCAGAGAGTGTGGATCAGATGGATGCCTCCATGAGTGATTGACTTCCAGCTAGGCAAGAGCTAGGAATCACTTTTCTGGAGCAGTGCTTCCCAGGGGTCACCTGAGACTTTTGTTCCCACGGGCAGCTTCCTGGGCTCCTCTCTTGGCAATCATGAATTTAGTAGTCTAGGGTGGGACTCTGAAGACTATTTTCTCCCAGAGCTTCAGGTGACTCTAATGGAAAAAAAAGGTTTAGAAAGCAATGCTTTGGGGTACTTTATAATTCCCAAGTCCCACTTCTTTACGCCTGAGATCTTAGAATCTACAGTTTTGGCAGGAACCAGAGGAAAGGTTGCCACTAAAAAAAATAACGAAACAAAAATTAAGAGTATACATTTTTTGGGGTTTTTTTTTGATACAGAGAGAGACAGAGCATGAGAGGGGGAAGGGCAGAGAGAGAAGGAGACACAGAACCAGAAGCAGGCTCCAGGCTCTGAGCTAGCTGTCAGCACAGAGCCTGAAGCGGAGCTCGAACCCACAAATGTGAGATCTGACCTGAGCTGAAGTCGGAGGCTTAACCAACTGAGCCACCCAGGCACCCCAAGAGTATAAGTTTTAAAAAAAGGTCTTAAAACAAGTCTACAGACATAAGAACACAGTAGCCCAAAATAATACTATGTACTCAGAAACTGTAAAAGTGTGGATACAGAAATCACATATCCATTAATTCATTCAACAAACACTTTTTGAGCCCTTTTATGTCCTGGATATTTCTAGGAGCTAGAAATTCTGAAATAAACAAGATACAAACCTGAATTTCAAAAAAAAGTTACGTACTGTGTATAGAAGTACAGATAAGATTACCAGGTAAAATACAAGATGCCCAGTTTTTTTAAAAAGTTTATTTATTTATTTTGAGAGAGAGAGAGCTCATGCACAAGTAGGGGGAAAGGCAGAGAGAGGGGGAGAAAGAATCCCAATTAGGCTCCTTGCTATCAGCATAAAGCCCAACATGGGGCTCCATATCATGAACCATGAGATCATGGCCTGTGCTGAAATCAAGAGTTGGACACTTAACTGACTGAGCTTCCCAGGTGCCCCACAAGATGCTCAATTAAATTTGAATTTCAGATAATTTTTTAATGTAAGTATGTCCCAAATATTTTTTTTTCGGGTTGTTGTTTTTTCCAAATAGGGTAACCCTAAATATAGGAGTATTTAGTAAAAGTTCTCAGCCCAGCTTAAGTTCAGTCAAATGTCTTTGATACAAACTGATTAGAATTAGGAGACCATGGAGACTGCTGCCAAAAGCAGCTAGAATGCAAAGTATAACACATTATTCCTAGGTTAAGAAGGTAAGGTGTGTTCATTTCCCCCCAAAACAGCCACTAAATACCTCAAAGTCTTCTTATAACATACATAATTAACATTTTTAGTACCACAAGGACTTACAGAACACAGGTTTGTGGGCAAGGTCATCCAAAGTAATTCCTCCTTCAGGATTGAACTCAAAGCTGCTAGTGAAGTTGTATTTTGCAGTTCCTTCTGGAGAAACCACAACTTTTGCAGAGTCTCCCAAAACCACTTGATTGAATTCTGAACGAATAAAAGTAACTGGAGTATCTCCTTTAAAACCTTTCTGTTGACAGAAGGATGCCGCTGTAAAATTATACTCAAATAGAGAATTTAGCTATACATCTGGTAACTCATTTTGACTTGACCTAAATAGCATTTTCCAGGTTTTCCTAACAAACTATATCACATATACAAAAAGGGTAGGCAGATAGAAAGTCATTTAAAAAAATCTAGTTGTAGCTAACTGCAACATTCTATTGAAATGCCTGTATGTTGGTGTTTTTAAAAATAACTTTTCTGTGTTTACATGATTATAAAAGTATATTGTAAACATTTGAAAAAGTGAGAAAAGCACATAGGAAAACAAATTACCTGTAATTTCACTCTAATATGTAAGCGCTATTAACATTTTAGAATAAATTTTCTAGTGCGCTCCAGTGAATATATATGTATGTAAATATAAATACAAATATGTACATTTATACATACATCTTTTATACATATCTTTTAAAACAAAGTAGAACATCATTCATTACATCCTGCTTTGCAATGAGCTTTTGACTTCATAATCCTGAATATCTGCCATTTCATTATTTATGTTATTTTTATGGTTACTTCATATTATAGTTTTATTATTTAAATTCACCAAATGAAATTAATCACAAGAGAAACTCTGGAAGAATTCAGATCTTTTTCAGAAGAAAAGACCTGCTGCTGTCTACAAGAACAGCAGGTTTTCACCAGTTAAATTTAGTATTCAAATTGCTAGGTATTTTACACACATAGTGATATGACCTGCTGATTATACAGTCGAACAAAAAGGGAAACTGAGAAAGAAGTACCAGCGCAAGGTTAAGACCAGCAAGTCAGGTGTTACAGGAGGGTGCAAAACCTTATCTCCCACTGGTGTTCCCAACACATCTTCCCCCAACCTGCATGTCTGACAGGGAAACCTGAACTCAAAGACAAATGTACTTTCAAGAAGAATGAATAAACTAAGGCCTTGTCAGATTTCATAATATAACAATATAATTCAAAAATAACATAACAATATAATTCAAAAATAACATTACCAAGTCATATCCATCTGTCACAGTGATCTGCACCGGTCTGCCTGTTGATGGCACCTGCTCCATATCAGCTCTTGGGCAAACTCCCTCTGGTCTTCTCGGATCTCTGTAAACAAAGTCAATCAATCCTTCCCCTCAAGTACCATAGCTGTAGAAGTACCCATATTATATCATCACCAATACTGGGGGATAACCTAGGAAAATGCCATAGTCCAGCATTGTTTTGTGCCCTTTTCAACCTTTGCAGCCAGATAGGCAGTGTTTTACTGAGCTGTTCACAGGAGGATTGTGCCAGTTAGTGCTAAAATGATCCTTATCCATGCAACTAACTCATAAGCACAAATCATCACAAGACAGAGAGGGTAGGAGTGCCATCTCCCATACTTCCCACACCCCACATCCTCCACAGTGTTCTTTGGTAGACTTTTTTACGGTTCCTTAATCTCTCTTTTACAAAAATATACTTAGAGAACAGGGAAGAAACAGCCACATGGCTAATGGGTAGTCCATTAGCAAAAATCCTGACATTTGTCTTATTTAGTCAAAGATATTGTTTAATTATTTTACAACATTAAGGACACAATTTCAAAAATAAATTGGATATGCTTAAGAAAGATTTTCCAACTCAATTCAAAGTGGAACTTCAGGCAATTCAAGTGTTTACTGAGGACACACTATCATCTGTCTAGAAGTGATGGTACAAAAAAGGAGCTACCTAGCATCCCCAGGCTTTATAATTATTCTGCCTCTTCTCAGCTACTCCTTCAACCTTCAATCATGGAAACATCTCAGATCACTTGTTTAAAACCGTGTCTTCAGGCTCAAACACAGCCTAAGTGATCCTGATAATTTTTTTTATCAAGTTCACATTTGAAAATGACCTTTTATATCAGTTTTCTTCTTTCCTTTTCAATAGTATTACAGGCCTTCACTAGCCTGATCTTGGACATAAGCCTAATTTTTCTGAGCCCCAGTTTCACCTTCTGTAAAATAGATAATTTCACTTCTGATGTTGCACATTTGTTGTGAATATCCACTAAAACTGCTTAACCTATGAAGCACCGCGCAAGTGGTATTACCAATACGCACCGCTTTTCCTGAATGCTCAGTTACTCACTTACATACAAGGAATCTCTCACTCATGCCCGGCACTATGGCTTGTCTTAGCGGCGTATTTATTGAATAATGAATGCAAGAGATCTGGCTAGTTACAAGTTATGGTCAGGGCAGTCAGTGGAAGGTGGGGGCGGGGGGTGGGGCCGGAGGGACTGCTGTTGCCCTCAAGAGGCATGCACTTTTTGTCATATCGCTCCTAAGAAAATGCAAGGTAACAGTCAAATCAAAAGGTTTGATAAAGGAAACCATGCGACGGGGTGAGGTCTGGAGACGAAGGTGTAGCGTCCGAGTATTGCGGGGGACCTCGGCACAAAGCCAGAAGTGGGTCTAAGCCTGGCTTCAGGTGGGAGGTCTGGGGTTAGCGGGAGCGTCCGCGCCTAACAGGGTCGGTGGCATTTAGGTCCGTACCCGAGTGCACTGTGTTGGGATGCGGTCCCTGCTTTTCATTCTGGCTGTAGCTGAAGAGAAGAGATTGAGGTAACGGGATGTGGTAGCGGGGTCATGGAGGGGAGATAAGGTGCAGAGGGTTTTCGGAGGAATGATAGCCGTCTTACCCGAGGGAGCTGCAATTGTGTTACCCGCAACTATAGCAACTGATTACCTCTCGCGAGAACTTAGTTCTGGCATTCTCCACACGTTTATCCCAAGACTCGCGATAATGGTTTCTGGTAGGCAAACAGCGGTTTGCAAGGTGAGTTTCTGTGCCTGCGCTCCAGGAACTATGCGCTTGTGCGGCAGCTTCCGTCACTATGTTCGTCGTTGTAACTTTGCCTTAGTTTAAATGCAACGTTTTCTTACTTTGGATTTTGTTTTCTCAACCTTTTTCTTTCAATATCCTTACGTAAATAGTTGGAAAACCAAGAGGAAATTTACTTAAAATAAAAGTCTTTCTCCCACGGTTTTGAAAACAGGCATTCAAATCTTTCTCCATGAAAAATGCAGATGACTATTTTAAAATTATTTTAAAAAGTAAATAATGGGTTACGGTCCATTGAGTAAAATAAGAATACACAAGTTCACATTGATTTTTAAAAAATGGAGAGAAAGGAAAAGAACGCTCCTAACAGAATGCCAACCCAGTAAGGGAGATGAAATGAGGGAAATAGAGGATTAGTATTTGGCATCCACCATACAGGTGGATGTTAAAGTTGGTGAAAGGAGGTTTGATGAGAATAGGATATTGACATGATTTTGGAATACTATTCAATTACAAAGGGGAAATCGTGAAATGAAACCAACAATATCAAGGGGTTAATGTTTACATCACCAGGGTTGGGAGGAGTCTACATTGCGTGTGCCTCCAGAGGAGACTCACTGGGAAAAGCAAACCATCATTTTGTGCTGTTCCTGCTGTCAATGGGACTCCGGTTTTAGAGCACCCTCTTGAAAGTAAGTGCTGTACCCTTTAAAATTGTCAAAGATATGGAAGACTGGGAACTGTGCCAAATTAAAGGAGTCTGAAGATATATGCCAACTAAATGCAATATGTATTCCTATATAGTATTTTGGACCAGAAGAGAGACATTGTTGTGACAGTGGGTAAAATTTGAATGGGGTCAATGGACTGGATGGTAGTATACCAAAACTGATTCACTGATATGGAAGTTTGTTTGCTTTTATATAGGAGACTGTCCCTATTTAGAGGAAAATGCACAACAGAATGTTTAGGAGTGATGGAACATCAAGTCTGTAGTTTGCTTTATCCACTCTCAAAATGTCCAGAAAAAGACTAATAATAAGGAATATACGTATATGCACATATACACATAAAGTGATCAATGAAGCAATAAGATGTTAACTATATGAGAATCTGGGGGAAAGAGACACAGAAATTCTTTGCACTGTTTTCACAACTTTTCTGTACATTTAAAATTATTTCAAAAATTATTAAACTATACACACATACTACTCTCATTGAAAACCTCTTAGGATACAAAATTATCAGAGCCAGTTTTTAAAAATAAACTTTATTTCTGCTATAAACATTGAAATTATAAAAACTGAGAAAAAAAGATATTTTAAAGGTTGCAGTGTTATTAGTAATTTAAAAAATAGACCTATGGAACTACTGAGTAAATCATTTCTCTCTGGATTTTTTTCCAGGTGAGGGCTCTGAATGAATTTGTGCTGAGACAGCCATCCTACCATGCACATGAAATACTTTTTTACATAATAAGCAACGGTTATAACCAGGTCTTTGCTAGGGAACTGTTCTAGATCACTCATGATGCCAAGGCAAGAAAGGATAGATAAGTAACAGTTGTCACTTCCTTAAACATAATTAACCTGTCACTAGACTGTGGAATGCCTAAGGGCAAAACCTTTGTTATAATTCTTTTATTCTCCTGGAGTGTTTAGCAATGACCACTCTGAATTTCCTATAATCCTTATAAGGAAGGGCATTCAAATGTTTTTTTAGTGCTATACAAAACACAATAGAAAAGAGAAAATACAATAGTACCGAGAATCAGAATTAAGTCATCTACATATATAAACCAATGTGGGGGCAAAAAAAGCTCTTTCATCTAATAAAATTCAAACTCTTTAGTTTAGGTTGCAAAGACCTCCACTAAATGACTCACTATCCCAACAAATTCCTTTCTCATTACTCCAAAAGACTTGTTTCTAATTAGCAAATCTGTTATTTCCAATTTATTTCTGGTAAAATTCATTAATACAATCAACTGTATTGCTCATCCTCAAATTAATTTAGAAAGTCAAAGCAATCACGATCAACATCCCAGATGGGTATTTTGCAGAAATGGAAAAGCTGATTCTAAAACTTGTATGGAGGGGTGCCTGGGTGCTCAGTCGTTTAAGGATTTGACTTTGGCATGGGTCATGATCTCAAAATTCGTGGGTTTGAGGTCCACGTTGGGCTCTGTGCTGACAGCTCAGAGCCTGGAACCTGCTTTAGGTTCTGTGTCTCCCCCTCTCTCTGCCCCTCCCCTGCTTGTGCTGTCTCTCAAAAATTAACATAAAAAATTAAAAAATAAAATAAAATTTCTAAGAAAATGCAAGAGAGCCAGAATAGCAAACACAATGTTGAAAAAGAGCATAGTTGGAAGACTCACACTTTCCAATTTCTAACTTATTACAAAGCTACAGTTATTAAGTATAGCTTAATCAAGGTATAAGGATAAACATATAGAAAATGGAATACAACTGAGAGTTCAGAAGGAAGAAGTTGGACACCTTCACATCATATATAAAAATGAACTAAAAACTAAAAACATTAAAGTGTTAGAAGAGAGAACATAGGGGTAAGTCATGTTAACCTTGCATTGGACGATTGTTTTTTAAACATGACATCAAAAGTACAAGCAACCAAAGAATAGAAAACCTGGAATCATAATTTTAAAGTTTTGTGCATCAAAGAACACCAGCAAGTAAAAAGGGGGCACCTGGCTGGTTCAGTCTGTAGAGCATGCAACTCTTGATGTTGGGATCATGAATTAGAACCCCATGCTGGGTGTAGAGATTACTTAAAAAAAGAAAAAGTTAAAAAAAAAAGTAAAAAGGCAGTCCACAGGAGAAAATCTTTATAAATCTCTATTGTGTGGGTATATAATTTTTTGTATATTATGTTTTATTATCTTAAAAAATTTTTCTGACTGGGGAGTAACTGCCTTTCCCTCATTAACCCATTCTTAGAAACAACCAAGGCCCCACTAGGAGCATGTCTTTGAATATGCAAACTAATCAATCCAGAGCCCTACCTCCTACAATATTCCTCTATCTTAATTATCCTAGGGCCAGGTAAGAGGACACTAGAGATCACCCATGTATCTCAAAGATTACCAAAATTATTCAAATCAGCCAGTACTGAACTATTTTTCCTGTCCTGCTTTGCTTTTCCCTCAGAAACCCCAATAAAGGTTATGGCCTAAGTACCTCCCCCCTGCCTCCAACCCCCGGGGCCTCATGACCACCCTGGTCTCTTTCTGTGACCCTGTGTGTGCAGGGCCTTTTGTCTCTAGGATGTTTGAAAAAAAAAAAAATAGTTTTCTTGAGCCTCTCTTGTGGCTGAACCTAAACTGACCTTTTCATAAAAGCAAATAAAATAAAATCATATCTAATAAGGGTCTACTACACAGAACATAAATAACCTTTACAAACAGTAAAGAGACAAATAACCCAATTTTAAAATGGACAAAGTATTAGAAAACATTTTTCCCAAATAAGATATGCAAATGGCCAATGAGCGCAAGAAAGGGAAATACACGTCAAAGCCACAAGGAGCGGTCACTTCCTATCCCCAAGGATGGCTATAATCAAAGAGGCAGATTCAATATAATGTTTGCAAGGATAAAGAGAAATTTAGGGGAAAAAAAGATCTGGAAACTGAGTATTGTAAAATGGTGCAGCTCTTTGGAGAACAGTTTGGCCGATCCTCAGAAAGCTAAATATAAAAATAGTATATGATTCAGCAATTCTACTCCTAGTTCCATAGCCAAGAGAACCGAAAACATATGTCCACATACAAAGTTGTACATAAACGTTCATAGCAACATTATTCATAATAGTCAAAAGGGGAAAAAAAATGTCCACCTATTGATGGACCAAAAAAAAAATGTATATCTTTGTTACAGTGGATTATTTAGCCTTAAGACAGAATGAAGTTTGATTCACACTACAACACAGTTGAACCTTAAAAACAGTATGCTAATTGAAAGAAGCCAGACACAAAAGACCACATATTCAATGATTCCATTCATATAAAAAGTTCAAAATAGGCAAGTCGCTAGAAATACAAAGTAGATTAGTGATTGCCAGGGGCTGGACAGGAGGAGGGATGAGGAGTGACTACTGATAGTTATAAAGGTTTTTTTTGGGTGATGAAAATATTCAAAATTGATTATGGTCATGATTGGACAAATTTGTGAATGTGCTAAAAACCACCGAGTTTCACAGTTTAAAAAGGTGAATGGTATATTAATTATATCTCAATTTTCATAGTTTAAAAATTTATTTTTGCTCATATCTTTTCTTTCCTCAATACCTTACCCCAATTTCTCATCTTTACCAAATCCCATCATGGTTACTTACTTTTTAAAAACCTATATCAAAACTGAACGTTTTCAATGATACTTTTAAGACATGTTTATATCGTTTTGAGAGGGAGAGAGTGAGTGCAAAAAGGGGAGAGGTGTGGAAAGAGAATTCCAAGCAGGCTCCTCACAATCCGTGCTGAGTCCCATGCGGGGCTCAATCCCACAAAACATGAGATCATGGCCTGAGTCAAAATCAAGAGTTGGACTTACTTAACTGACTGAGCCACTCAGGCAATCCCCAGTGATACTTTTTAAAAAGTAATTATCAGCCATCTTAACCCATTATCCTCTACCCATGTTATCTTGCCTTACACTATAATTTGTACATAGGTCTATCGAAGAATAAGGTTGTATCTTATGGCACCTTATATGCCCCTTGGTATTTATACAAAACTGTTCATTGAATTATAATTGATATTTACAATTCTTCTCCTCAGTTCTTAGTGCAATCATTCATCAAATCTCTATTAAAATTCTGCTTTGTGCCAGGGAAATTCACGCAAAGAACAAATAGGGTTCTCATCCTCAAGAGAATTTATAATCTAACATTTACCATTTTTCTTGGTATCTTAATTTTTATTTAGAACCCCTAGTATATTACAAATCTCCTTCGTGTTTCTCTTGACTACCTGTTACAATGTTCAATATACTCAATAAGTAATTGCTCAGTACTGGGGGTAAACCAATGGGGGTTGCAATCATCCTGCTGTACCACTAAGTGAGGTCGTGAACACTTCTCCAAAGAGCTAGCATTCAATTTTCCCAGCAATGATTTAAGCTTCATTCACTCATTAATTGAACACCTCCTACATGTGAAGTTTCACTTTCTTGAATCATGATTAAATTACAACTAATATTTAGTCTTTCATAATTTTTTTTTTTTAAAACCAAGGGCCAATACAGATCTTTAGGGAGTTTTAGTAGACAAAAAAAGTAGGCTATATATTGTATACATATAAAACATATAATCCCTTTTTAAAAAGTTGTTACAGGCAATACTCATCTATTCTCTATGTGGTAAGCTTAGTGTTTATAAATACAGAATACCAAATTATGTAAAATAAGATGCAAAGCCAAAAGAGCTAAATTTTTTTAAAAAATAGTTTTGACATACTACCAATTATAACTGTCCAATGGACCTATAGGGTTTTGGAAGGCAGAGATTCTGCAACTTTTTTTAAATTCAGCATTATTACACAGAATTAGAGATTGCTGTGATTTTTATTTAATTTGGGATCCTGATTAGAATAAGAACACAGAATTATGCCTAACAAACATTGCATTATTACATCATTGTGATATGGCTTCACATTAACTGTATTAGAAACAAAAATAACATTGGAATTAAGGCAATAACTACATGTGCAAACAAGCACAATACCCTGACACAATCCTTAGTAAAAAGCTCTTTCGGTTTGGTGATGGTTGATATTGCTGCATGCAGGTCAGCCACTGCTTTGAAGGATGTGCTGTGAAGAGCTTCATTTACTTAAAAATCCTTCCTACTGGCCCACGATGGCCAGCAGAAGCCTTCGGTAATCTCCACTTGTGTCACTTGCAATCATTGTGCTCAGGGCCTTCTGATACATCTGTTGGAACATCTGTTTTATTTGTACAAGATCAATCTGCATGTAAGAGATGATATTTTTGATGTTAGAAAAAAAGCTGTTAAGAGAAAACTGGTATTTATTAGAATTATTCCTTAATCGTGAAAATAATTATAATCAAAGCAAAGAGGAAAAGAAACACCAAGTGACTGACATTTGACAGCTAGCATTTATACCACTGCTAGCATCACCCAGTGACGGGCTAATTTACTGTTATGTAAAAATACTGAAAAAGAATGGTACTAGTCTCATCTATTATTCCAAAAATACTGGCGATTTAAAAATAATGAAACCATTTGACAGGATAGTTATTATAAAAAACAGACAATAACAAGTGTTGGCAAGGATGCAGAGAAATTGGAACCCTTGTGCATTGCTGGTAGGAATGTAAAACAGTGCAGCTGCTGTAGAAAAAGATATGGTGATTCCTCAAAAAAATAAAATGGAATATCATATGACACCGTATCATACCATCTGATACAGCAGTTCCACTTTCAGGTATGTACACCTTTGTGAAAGCCAAGACTCAAGCAAATACTTGTACACCCATGTTCACAATAGCCAAAGGCAGAAGCAACCTGTCAACTGACAGATGAGTAAACAGAAGGTGGTGTATACACACGATGGGATACTAGTCTTAAAAAGGAAAGAAATTCTGACACATGCTACAACATGTTTGAAAATGTTGAAAATGGTTTGCTAAGTGAAAGAAGCCAGTCACAAATGGATAAATACTGTATGATTCCACTTACACAAGGTACCTAGGGTAGTCAAATTCACAGGAAGAGAAAATAGAATGGCGACTGGTGGTTACCAGGGGCTGGGGAGAAACTCATTTAATAGGAGTATGGATTTTCAGTTTTGCGAGGTGAGAAAGTTGTGGTGGTAATAGTTGTACAACAATGTGAATGTGTGAACATAATGCCACTGGAATGCATCCTTTAAAATGAGTAAAATGGTAAGTTTTCTGTTATATATATTTTACTACAATTTAAAGAAAAGATCATGCTTAGGAAATTTAGGTCTAAATACAAATACACAAGTTTTTTAACAACAGCATACAATGGTTGTCTTTTAAAAATGATTTACCTTCTCTACTATAAATTAGTGGCATAGGTTTTCTTTCAATTAAGAAAGAACTCAAATATACAAAGTCAAAGAAAGGAAAATATTTGAGGTACATTTAGATAAAGAGATAAAGATAAACTTTCAAAAGTTGTTTTATAATTAAAAGCTATGTGTCAAGAATTTTATTATCCAATAAGATTAATCTTTCATACAATTTTTTACATTAGCAAAATGAAAACGAAAAGATAAACACTTTCCAACTTGATAGAAACCAGTATTCTCCACAGACCTGCTCTAGTAGGAAAAATTCCTGGCACTGGCTATCCTGAGACACGGTGGTCCGTTTCACCAACTTGCGCCTCTCTCTCGGCATGAGGAGAATGAACTACCAGCAGTGACAAAGGAACTCTTTCTTAACATCATTCCTGAGGGACTGACACCCTAAGGAACTTTCAGGAAATTAACTTTCAAAATCAAGTAAGATCAGACAAAAAAGAAAGCCTCACCTCACTTCGAGTGACCACAGTCCTGACCAGGGTGGAGTCATCTGTGCCGGCACCTTTCATAGAATAGTAGAGCCTCTCAGCAAAGAAGGCAGGGCGGTTCAGCGCACACTGCACTGCAAGTGAGAGATACTTCACACACGATGTCTTGACAAAGGTATCCAGGCTTGAGCTTCATTTGTCACTTCTAGCCTGCCTTTGACCATTTTCTATAGAATTATCTGAGAAAGCTGAGGCGATGTTCTCCCTCTTGATTTTTCTCAGAATCCATCTTTCCTTCTAGCCACATCGGATAGGCTACCCTCAATTCTAGAGGAGTCCCTCTAGCCAGTAAATCCCATTTTCTTTACACAGATGCAGTAGCTTACACTGTTTACATTTTTTCCGCTTCAAGTGAGAACATCTATAGCAACTGTGCCCAATAATATCTTACTTAAAAAGGGATAATGACTGAACTCTGAATTCTACAAGTCCAATATATCAGTTGGCTGACAGAAAGATAGGAGATATATTCCAGTATGAAAAAGAAAACAGATTTGAGACAAGATCTGAGAATGATAATAAATCTGACACATTTTCTCTTAGGAAAATTAACTTAGCCAAGTCTTTTCCTGCAAATGGCAGAGATATACTAACTGTACATTATTACTTTAGCTATAATTACTATAGTAAAATTTGTAAGACCCTCAATTGCTAATACACATGTGTTACTAACACTCTAGTCACATATTCTCCAGGAGAATTAAATTTCCATTTCATCGGATATCTCAAAGAGCACCAGAAACTAGCTTTTTTATTTCAAAAGGGGAAAGGGTCTCTGGATTGAGTATTTGAAAGATGTTTTGGGAGCTCAAAAGGACACTTTGCATGATGCCACAGTAGTTCCTTAGGGCTTTCCCATTCACTTTAAAGGAACTACAACATGTACTGTATATTCTTGCTTGATCCTCATGAAGGGCATACAGAACAAAGACCAACTGACTCCAATTTGATCACACCGCCACCACTCATAAAGAATTGTATGTAAAACAGGATTGGCTCAGCCTCTGCCTAAGCAGATTCCCAGGAGGCTATATTAAGTATCATCACTTAATGGGAACAACTAGTAAAAGCCCCATTCATTTACAAACAAAACAAAGCAAAATATAAAAGTCTCTTACAGATGGTCTTCAAACCACTTTCAACATTTCCGGAAAATTCACGGGCAACACTACTTAACAAATCACGATTAGCCACCTGCAAACAAAAAACATAAGGGTTAAAATATTTTCACAACTTAAAATAGAAGCCAAATCTTCAAAAGAAAAGCTCATACCCTGGAATAAGCCTCCATGGTAGCTTTCAGCTGAGGAAAGCTTCTTGTGGCAAGAATCATGTTAAAGCAAGATTCATCTGTCCCCAGTCTCCCCTCACCAGCTTGATAGAGACGTTGGGCATCTTCTTGAGCCAACTGGTGGTTCACATTCTGGTTCTCATCACGATTTCCCTGCAAAAGAGGAAGGCAAGAGTTGGAAGATGTGATACAAATTCTATTAAAATCCACCCTCTCCCCCACCAAAAAAAAGAAAAAAGCCAAAAAGAAAAACATCTCTACTAGGACACTCAAATGAAGAAATATGGGATTTAAGACCAATATGCGTTATGCTGAGTTCCACTTTGTATTCATTTATGCAGCTAAGAGGTATGGAGCACTTAGTTGTTTTGTGTGAGGCTGTATTAGGGTTCTCCAGAGAAAGAGAACCAGTAGGATGTGCAAGGTGCTAGGGACACAAGAAAGACAGGTTCCTGCCCTCAAAGAATTTAAGTCAAAGGAGGGCATATATAATATGGAGCTTTATGAACTTCCTTTCCTTTATAGCCAAGTGAAATCTCAATATTTAAGTTTTATTATGAATGTAAACATAAAAATGACACATGAGCTTTTAGGAAGAAGCTACAAATAACTCAAGTTCTGCCAGACTGTGCCGGTTTGTATGCCAAACTCTTCGGTGGGATGGGAAGGAAGGAAGGAGTGTGCGAGAGAGAAAGCAGTGGGCCAGACAGGAGTCAAGCCTAGATGGGCATTCGGTTTCTATCAAAAACAGAAACACAAACCCCAGTGAAGGAAAGGCTGCACTCTAGAGTCTTGATGTCAGTCTGAGGAACACAATGGAGAGGGTTCCTTAAAGGTGAGAAATGTTCTGAAGAGCCATGGACACAAGAAACAAACAGAAGCATATGCTAAATGAGAGACTGAAGACAGCACACAGGAAAAGATGCTCAGGAAAAATCTCCCAGATGACTGACTTGGGATTCAAACACACAAAAACCAGTCTCATTTTCCTGAGAAGCCATTCTTCTACTCACTCCCTTTAAGAGGTCTCTGTACTTTGGAAAATAGCTGGGCCTTGCCCTCTGCATAAAGAGACCTGACACCTCATATACTTTTTTTTTTTTTAAGTAGTCTCCATGCTCAACTTGCAGCTTAAACTCACAACCTTGAGATCAAGTCACGTGCTCTACCAACTGAACCAGCCAAGTGCCCCTCAGGTAAAGTCTTAATATCAGTTTTTTAGCATTAAATCTCTGTTCTGTTTTGTCTTCTTGCTGTTGTTTTTCTTCTTGTTGTTTTTAAAAGCTAATCTGCTCCCCTACTTTGTTATTCCATTGCAGGTAAGTTCAATTTCTTCACACCCATTTGCTTTCTTTTCTCATTTCCACATCCACTCACTTTGGCATACTATGTTTTCTGCAACTATCGCCCTTTGCTCTGAAGAGCCTGACCTCTGCTTCCCTATCCCTCAAGACCATCCAACCTTGTATACTAGCACGATAGCCAATAACTCCTGACACTGAATCAGTGTGCTGGTCTTCTCAAATAGACCCTCATCATCTCATTCTACGTGTGTTAATAGTATCATTCCAAACACCCTATCTGGAGAATTTTCCGTCACCTCTCCAGCACATCTGGGGCATCAGAATAAGGATGGTGCGAATCACAATATTACTGTGAACTCTGAGAAATGTTTCTGCAACTCTGGCTCTTCTCACACAGTTTTCACCCCTTATAGCACTTCCATGGCAGTCCTGCACATCTTCAGTTGTTGGACCAACTTAACTGGCAATACAATGCTAAACTTATAAGTATGAAATTCAGGGGCACCTGGGTAGCCTCAGTCTTAAGCGTCTGCCTTGGGCTCAGGTCATGATCTCAGAGTTTATGAGTCCAAGCCCTGCACTGGGTTCTTTGCTCTCAGTGCAGAGTCTGCTTCAGATCCTCTCTGTCCCTCTTTCTCTCTGCCTCTTTCTCTTTGTCTCAAAAATAAACTTAAAAAAAAAAAAAAGTATGAGATTCATCCCCAGCCTAAGACAAAGAGCCAAGCTGATTTCTGATTCCATATAACCTTAAAGAGGTTAATTTCTAATTCCTTACAAAGCTAAATCTGCAGAAATAAATTTCAATAGTGACTACAAAGACTACAAAGAAATTTGAACATTGGATTCTGTGCTACCCCTCTTAAAGATGGCAAGTGGGCTAAATATTAAAAGGAATAAAGAATGCTCACTGATAGTACAAAGCAAAGAATGTTCCCTCATCGATATACATTCATACTATACTCACCTGGCACATGGATACAAGTAAACGTTCAAAATGTCCTGATGTATCTGATCTAATGTCCTTTTCAAGGTCTCGTCCAAATTCTGATTGATAACATCTGACAATTTCTCGGATTTCCTGATTTGTTCTTGTGCACAAAATTTCAATCAATACACGTTCCTGAGTTCCTGCTCCCTATGTTAAATGAAGAAAGTGAGAATTATACAAAAGAAAAACAAAGTCACAGAAAATGATTAAATCTTACTAGTTGCTGTTGTTTGGCCTCCAGACCTAAAAAGCTATATTTATTCTGATGATCGGATACAACGTACTGATTTAGCTGTCACTGTAAACTGCCATAATTGGTGGCGTTTTACATTTACAATAGGATAAAATATTCAAAGTGAATATCGTACCTTCATTGCATTCCGTAAACTCCAGGCATCATAATATGTAGGTGGCATGAATAGGGCAAGGATCAGTTCTTCCATATTTCCACTTAACTCTGATTTGAGGTCTTTGATTAAATCCTGTTTAATTACAAATATAAACTAAGTATATGTGCTCTCCAAATTTTGCTGCTTAAATTTTTTAAGAAATACATGGAAAGGTGGAATTGAATAGCTTTATGAAAACCTAACTTTCAAATTTGAATAGTATGTACTAAGAAACAAATATATACATTTAACATTTGTATTTTGAAGCAGATGTACTTTATTCACTCTACCTATAAACAGTAACAAATCCCTATTATAGTTCCACCATTATACCAGGTACAAAGACAGATAAACAAAATAAAAAATCATTCAAATTAACAAAATGATAAGCAGATATTCACTTAGTATAAGAAACTGTTCTTGTTCTTGTGGAAGTAGGAATCATCATTGTGTTCTTTTGTGGAAAGATAAACTCCTAAAAAGAGATAATATAAGGCAGACTGTACTTAAGTAGTACATAAATCAACAGCAGGAAAAGCTGAAACAAGATAAGTTAAAGTGGGCTAGAAAGCCCAGAGAAAGCTTCTAGTCCAGATCTTGAGGAGTATGTAAAATTAGCAAGCAAAGAGGAAGGAGAAAGACATTTCAGGCAAGAAGAAACATAAATGAGAAATATAAATATGATTCCCATGCTGGACTATGCATTAAAATCCTCTTAGAATTTCTCAAAAAGAAGAGAAAAAAGAGGAGAAGAAAAGAAAAATACATTGGTGTCGAGGACAAATACTCAGGAGGTTCTACATGTGTTTTTAAGTATGAAAGAAAATTATGATGCTCAGCTAAGGTTGGGAATCACCAGTATAAGGCAAGAACTGTTCCCATAGATCAGTGAGACAGAGTTGTAACAATATGCTTGGATCATTACCTTGAACACAAGCTAAAGAATGTGGATTTGATTCTGCATGCTGGGAGAAGCCACTGAACACTTTTATGCCAAAAAATGACATTGAAATGGCAACCATAGGCAGTATGGACTACAATGACAAAGAGGCTACAGATAAGAACGTTTAGGGTACTAGAACATTTAGATAAGAATTTGTTCATGCTTGGACTTGAGGAGTGGATTTGAGATAGAAGATACATTTTTAAGAAGCCATTTTACGTATTAGATCAACATGACAGAGTCAATAACCATATGCCAGGACAAAGCAGTGCCTGGCATATAGTACGCACTGAATAAGTATCCAATAACTGATCAGATCAGAAGAATGTGGAATCAAGGACAACTCCATAGCAAGCCAGAAGAATGATTTTTTTAATGTTTGTTTATTTTTGAGAGAGAGAGGGAGAGGGAGCAAGAGTGAGCACAGGGGAGGGCAGAGAGGGAGGGAAACACAGAATCAGAAGTAGGCTCTAGGCTCTGAGCTGTCAGCAAAGCCCGACACAGGGCTTGAACCCATGAACTGCGAGATCATGACCTGAACCAAAGTCAGATGCTTAATCGACTGAACCACCCAGGAATATGTTTTTATTAATTAATAGGAACCTCAGAGAAAAGATGGCTAGGATAAAAAAACATACACTGTGAATTTAGTTTTAATTCTAACTGATATATAAGAAAATTCAGGACAGCATAGGACTAGCTATATATGAACTAAAGAAATTCATAATATGAAAAGTACTTTTCTTAGAGAAGGAAGTCTGATTTTGAACCCTAAAGGAAATCTAGAGTTTGTGTTGCTTAATTAGCTTTAAGACAGGTGGACCTGGGCCAAGGAGGGAGGGTAAGGCAGAGTTAAATAGGTCAAATGGGAACAACCAATTAACTTGGATCCCCCAATCTGAGAAAAGTAAACTAGATCCAGAGACTGTTAGGAAGTTTTAGGATTCCTATCTAAATGGCAAACCAATGCTACCTAGTTTTCCCCTTTAGATCTAAGAAGCAGTAGCACTTTTTAGCCATAGAATCTTGTTGGATTTTGTAATTGATCATCCATTCAGCAAACATTTATTAAGTGGCTATTTATTATCATTCCTCTACTTGGTGCTAAAAATGCACAAATGAGTAGGCCATGGTTAGCCTGCGGGGAACTCACTGTTTTGGAGAGTGCACAGTGAGATCAATTATAGCAGAGGTTTTACAAAATGCTATTGGACCACTGTGAGAGAAGCAGCTAAATTCTGCCCAGAGCAATGAGAGAAACTTCACTGAGAAGTTGATTTAACCCAAATCCTGAAGAAGTTGTTTGCCATGAAGAAAAAGAGGAAAAAGTGTTCTAGGCCAAGAGAACAACATATACCAAGCACAGAGGTATAAAAGACCATGATGTGCACAGGGAATGGCAAGAAGTACCACATGAGCATTGTGGGAAGCTGCATAGATTCAGCTTATCGGCAGGAAGTGCCCCTCTCTGTAGGGAGCACCCAGAAAAACAAGATTAACCGTCTACAGGCCAGGGATGTGTATTTCCCACTCAGGATTGGAGCCGGCCAGACTAGAAGAGCCAAACAGAACAAAAGATCAACCACATTTGGGCTTATGCAGTGTCAAGCACCCCTGCCTAGCATTGCAGACTGCAAGTCTGTGACTCTCCTTTTGATGCTGTGTTTGGAGTTTCAGTTTCGGTTTCCCTTTTTCTAATAATCATTTGACTCTGTTACCTGGCAACCAACCTGGGTCAGTTTCCCGCCCCAAACCCTATAAAGGTGTGAATATTTTCTTAATAAATTGGGCTTGATCAGAAATCGCTTGTCTTGCCTCACTCTCTGTGCTCCCTTTCCTGCCCTATTCTCTCTCCCTCCCTCAGGAAACCTACGGACCCGATTTACCACCCCGCCGGCCGGGGCGGGATTGGACAGAGCATAATACAGGATATACTTGGAGGGAGAGAGAAGAGGAAGATGATGCCAAACACCAAGAATAAGCAGGGGCTATATAAGTCCTTGAATCTCACTGTAAAGAGAAGACTGAGAACCAATTTTATATATAATTTTATTATTTATTTTATATATAATTTATATGTATATATAAATTATTTATTTTATATATATAATTATTATTTATTTTATATATAAAGTTATCTATCATCAATTATACTATTGTGGCCACAACCTGTTGAGCATCTATCACATGTCAAACATAGTATGAGGTATGACTACGAGATGAAAGTCTACTCCAGAATTAGAAAGGCTTTTAAGACAAATACATAGCAAACACACCACTCCTGGGGTCTCTGGAGTCTAACGGTCTCTACTTTGTACCACCAGTACTAATAAAAAGCATCCAACCTCACATAAAGGCAGAGTCTACAGGCCACTGCCAGGAAAGAAAAAAATATAAATACCTTGCCATACATGGTCTTAAAAGCGGCTTTAATTTTTTGCCTCTGATCATTGGAACGGTTGGCCACAACGTTCACAATCGCCTGCTCATCTGTCCCTGGAAGAACCATACATTTTTAAGTAAGGATGATGTCTGTGCTGAGTACTCCTTGAGGACATCTCTTGGTTGCTTTACAAGGTGACTGGGCCAGATTAAATTAAGGTATGTGCGCAGGTGGACACATAAACTTGACTAATAATATAAAGTTTACTTTTACTTTAGATTCAATCACTCAAAATTATAAATAAGGTAAAAACCTGTTTTCCTTACCAAAGCCCTTCATCGCTTTCCGAAGAATTTCTGCATCTTTCATGGCATCAAAGTTGGCCGCTGGTTGGATTGTTCCTTGAGCTCCCTGAGTCACTGCGGCGGGCTGACACATGAAGCACAAAATCCAAGTCAGTTACTGTGCTAATCCTTTCATAATATAAAAATACAGCAAATTTTCATGTTGTACACCTAAAACTAATACAATGTGATATGTCACTTATACCTCAATAAAACTGCCGGGGTGGGGAGAGGAGGGTAAAAATGTTTAACATCTTTAGTGAAAAAATCTAAATTTTTTTAATAACTCAGGATTCTCTTCTGACAACTTAAGACTTCCCCAGTTATCACTCTTAGGCAAGGAGGCCATGTTTAAGTTTTAGGACACAGGATACGAGCATTTTATTTTCAGGGCTCATTCTCAAATAGGCAAGAAAGACTATCCCCTTCCTGCCAAAAGACAGCTGAACTCCAAACTTACAGGAGGCAAAAAGTCAAGTTTGTGATATCAGTCACAGTCTTCCAATGCCTCAATTTCCTTCTTGGTAGAATAGGAGGAAAAAGAGATTGATCCCTGGAAAGTGTGAGAAGAGCAGCAGTGTCTGACTTAGAGACAAGTAAATATGGGTGCCTGGGGGGATCAGTGGTTGGGTATCTGACTTCAGCTCAGGTCATGATCTCACAGTTCACGGGTTCTAACCCCACGTTGGGCTCTGTGCTGAGAGCTTGGAGCCTGAAGCTTCAGATTCTGTATCTATCTCCCTCTCCAACCCTACCCTGCTTACGCTCTCTCTTTCTCCCTCTCACAAAAATAAGTAATAAGCATTAAAAAAATTGTTTTTTTAAACAGCACCTGTACAATAACTACAGCTAACATCAGACTTCATGGAGAAAGACTAGATGATTTCTCTCTCAGATTGGTAACAAGGGAAAAGTTCCTTTCTCACCACTCTTATTCAAAAATAGATAGGTAGATAGATAGATTATAAAAATATAATAAGGGCTTTAATTAGATAGACCTTGACTTGCCCAATGAGGTTACAAATAAGCAATATAATTTTGGCAATATGTTCACACTTCATCTACATGAAATAAAGGCACCTGGGTGGTTCAGTCAGTTAAGCGTCCAACTTCAGCTCAGGTCATGATCTCACAGTTCAGGAGTTCAAGTCTCACGTTGGGCTCTCTACTCTCAGCACAAAGCCTGCTTTGGATCCACCCCCTTCTATGCCCCTCCCCTGTCCATGCTCTTTCTCTCTCAAAAATAAACATTAAAAAACATGAAATAAAACATTTTGTAATAAGAAAACAAAATGAAAACAAGCAATAGATTCTTGGAGGTAGAACATTCTTTACTGATTATATAGGAAATAAACCAGAAAGCAAAACAGGGACTATATTTTAAAAATACAAACTGGGGCAGCTGGGTGGCTTAGTCAGTTGAGCGTCCAACTCTTGATTCAGGCTCAGGTCATGATCTCATGGTTTTGTGGGTTTGAGCCCTGTGCTGAGCTCTGCACAGATGGCAGAGATGGAGACTGCTTGGGATTCTCTCTCTCCCTTTTTCCTCTCTGTCTGACCTGCCCCTGCTCATGTTCTCTCCCTCTAAATAAACAACTTAAAAAAATATTTACTTTTTTATTGAAAAAAATTTTAATGCTTACTTGTTTTTGAGAGAAACAGAGAAACACAGCATGAGCAAGGGAGGGACACAGAGAGAGGGAGACCCAGAATCTGAAGTAGGCTCCAGGTTCTGAGCTGTCAGCACAGAGCCCGACGCGGGGCTCGAACTCACAAACTGTGAGATCATGACCAGAGCCGAAGTCAGACGTTTAACTGGCTGAGCCACCCAGACGAAAAACATTTTTTAAATAAAAACACAAATCTATGGGGAAATTTAAAAATCACTATGACAAATGCCACAGTAATAATGGTTTCCAGAGAGAATCATCAATGGATGCTAAAATTGGTGATTAAAAGTATGAAGAGAACCAAGATATTTACATAGTTTGTACCTAGTAGATACAAGCGATCAAAATTAATCATTGCCAATAACAGTAAGTCAACAGTAAGTGCCTCCTGATATAATAATGCACTGGGGATCCAAGATCATTTTTGTGGTACTCCTGTCAAAATGGCCAAGCACGAATTTAATCATGAGGGAATAAATATCAGACAAAACCAAACTAAGGAATTTTCTACAAAATAACTGGTAGTACTCTTCAAAAGTGTTAAGGTCATAAACAAAAAGGACTGGAGAATTGTGTCAAATTGAAGGCAACTTAAGAAGGGTGCCTGGCTGGCTCACTCAGTAGAGCATATGATTTTTTATCTCAGAGTTGTGAGTTCGAGCCCCACACTGGGCATAGAGATTACTAAAACAAATAAAATGAAATTAATGAAATCAAAAGTAATATTTAAAAAACAACAACAAAACCCTTAAGCCCTTAAGGGACAGGATAATAAATGCAATGTTTCATCCTGGATTTGATCCTGAACCAGAAAAAGATATTACTGGGACAAGTGGTAAAATTTGAGTAAGATCTATAGTTTGGGTAACAGTATTACATTAATGCTATTTCCTGATTTTGATCATTTTGTTGTGTTTATATAAGAAGTTAACACTGGAGGATCTGGGTAAAGGGTATTCAGGAATTCTATATTTTTATAGCTTTTTTGTAAGTCTGAAATTATTTCAAAATTTTAAAATAATTAAAAAATACCCAGCTAGGAAGCAGTAGTTTTCTTTTTTCTTTTACTGTTCATTTGCGGGAGGGGAGCGAGCGAGCACGCGAGCGCGAACCCAAGCAGGTTCTGTGCTGTCAATGCAGGGCTCAGCATCACAAATCATCATCTGAGCCGCAATCAAGAGTCAGATGCTTAACCGACTGAGGCACCCAGGCACCCCTTTAATAGTTTTCCTCAAGTATTCAAATCAGGGTTTAAGAAAGATGGGGTGAAGTGAGATGATATCCTATTACATTTTTTTAACTGAATTTTAATATTTTATTTAATCCATCACCTCTAAAATATCATTCAAAGATGCATTCAATACCATTCCAAAATACAAAATGATTCAATTGCTTTTTTTAGGCAACTGAAACTGCATTTAAAGCTATTTACACCCATTGAATACAGCAATATGCCAGGAACAGGGGGGCAACGTAAACGGGGAGAAGAGGACCAGACCACCTTTTAGGGTCAGTAATGTCTCCCACTTAGCAATACCCTCACACCAACAACCACCCTACACTATGAAGCTTCTAAGCCAAGAATGTTAACAAATGACAAATATTTGTACTGCATTTTTTAAAAAATATTTTACTTAAAAATTTGTACTTTAAGAAAAAAATAATTCTACTTAGAGCAAATATACAAATCTAAATCTTTTTTCAACATAAGCCTTTACGTGAGCTTTATCGTTATTGAAAAACTAAGGTTTCCTTTGATATTACCGCCTTCATAAAATCCAAGTAGGGCAAAAGCCTCTGTTTATAATACACTGGACTAAGCAGGTGGCCGGTTAGCTCAGTTGGTTAGAGCGTGGTGCTAATAATACACTGGACTAGACAGCAAGAGAAACTGATCTTTAACATCTATGATCTGATGATCCTCATTTTCTGTCATCCTCTTCTTTCTTAAAAAAAACTACTCCATTTTTCATCTTTAGGACAAAATGGATTTGTTTTATTCTTTGTTGAAAGTCTAAGTTTGAAGTGAATCTTCATCAAAAAACTGTCATCCTCCAGGCACTGTATTGAACTAAAAGAAATCAGGTCCATGTCCTAGAGGTCAAAACCCAAACCAGGGAAGATTCCTCAGCACAACAAAGCCCCTTTGACACACATTTGATAGGAACCTTCCTACTGAAAAACAAAACTGAATGAATCAGGAGGAGGAGTTATCTGGTCCAACTGCCCAACCAAGACAAAAATTTTCATCTTCTTACTCATATATACACTCACACACACACCATCTACCAGAGGACTTTCAGTGATAGGGAGCTCATTCCTCTCAAGGGAGCCTGTTCCATTCCCATCTAAAAGACGTTCCAAAATTTACCACTCTGTTAACTTCTGGTTCTCTCTTAAGGTAGTAATTGTTGTTACACATGAGTTGCATATGTATAAGTTTCATTTTGTGTTTTATATTTGAAACTCTTTTTCTATACTTAGTGATAAAATCCAGGTCTCTCAAACTATGTGCATGCTTAAGCTAAAATAAAATCAAACTTCTCATACATGATTAAAATTGCTACAGATAGATGATTAGCAATCAACTTCAACAATAAAAAAAAGGATTGATTGCAATTTCCTATGTGTTTTGGAGGAGTATCATTTATAATACCAGCAAAGCAGCATTATGTAACAGGGAGACCACTGGTCTGGGAGTCAGAAGAGCTAGATCTAGCCTCAGCTTAGTCTTTTACTAGGTGTTGGTCATGGACAAATTTCTTCATCTCTTGGAGCTCAAATTCCTCTAATCAAAAAAGTAAGCCAGGAAATAGCTTACAGGTTTTTCTTTCAATATTTTAATCCCTCTCCCATCTCAGTTTTAAAACAGCTTGATAATGCTAAATCCTTATAATTAAAGCGTATGGAAATCTATAAAGAAAATCAAGATAAAGATAAGCATAGAAGTATCCTGCTTGTGTTCCTTGTAACTTGCCTAAGTTATAAATTTAAAAATAAACTTAATATTAAAATAGGGGGCTATAAAGAGATGAGGCAAAGTCTTGACACATGGGAGACTAAGGGCTATTGAGAAATCAATTCAACAAATATTAACTGACTACTATAGCTAGAGCCCTGCCAAGTACTACAGGGACTTAATGATTAAGACAGATACAGTTGAATCCTCAAGGAAGATGTGAGAGACCAATACACGAGAAATCAGAAAGAGAAGAAGGCACATACAGGGGACACACTGGCACATACAGTAATTAGTAAACTTTAGAAAACCTTACTCACTTCAGTGTTATAATCCAAAGATACAGGAGAGAAAACAGGATAGGAAGGAAAGGATTCTGTATTGATCTGAAAAAACAGTGGAAAGTTATAAAGGTAAAAATAGAAAACAAATCCACACTTTATCAAACACTGCCAAAAACAGCAATCAGTCACGCAAGTTCATAGTTGTAACTATCGGGGAGGGAAGAAGAACTAAACCCAATTCCAAGAACCCAAGTAAATCTCTATGAAGAAGTTATAAGTATTATCACCTGTGAGAAGGGACCTATGCTTGTCTTATTAAAGTTATCAGAACACCACTTAAAGCAGATGGACCAAAGAGAGCATCAAATCTACCAGAAGCAAAGAGCAGAATCTTAAGTGACTGTAATAGACCTCTGCTTCATGGACACTTTTTGTTTTTTTTTGTTTTGTTTTTTAATGTTTTTTTTTTATTTATTTTTGATACAGAGAGAGACAGAGCATGAGAGGGGGAGGCGCAGAGAGAGAAGGAGACACAGAACCGGAAACAGGCTCCAGGCTCTGAGCTAGCTGTCAGCACAGAGCCCGACGCGGGGCTCGAACCCACGAACGTGAGATCTGACCTGAGCCGAAGTCAGAGGCTTAACCGACTGAGCCACCCAGGCGCCCCTTGTTTGTTTTTTTAATGTCTTTATTTTATTTTGAGAGACAGAGCAGAGAGTGAGCGGGGGAGGGGCAGAGAGACGGAGACACAGAATTCAAAGCAGGCTCCAGGCTCTGAGCTGTCAGCACAGAGCCCGACGCGGGGCTGGAACCCATGGACTGTGAGATCATGACCTGAGCCGAAGTCGGATGCTTAACTGACTGAGCCACCCAGGAGCTCCTCATGGAAACTTCTAATGTTAGCAAGGGAGTGGTGCCCTTCTTTGGCATTATGCAATTAAACTGGTCTAAATGTTAAATCAGGAGCAGAAATACCTGACTTGGGTAAGGACCTTGTCCCCCAGGATACTGTCCTGCAGGAAAGCCACCTACATGTTAAAAAAAAAAAAAAAAAAAAAGGATAGTAAACAGATCTTATAGGATTTAACTTTTCAAAACAGCACTGACTATTATGAATATGGAAACATATGAGAACACTCACACCATGTTTATTCAGTAAAATATTTTAATATTATAATTCACTGAATCTAAAACCAACTTTGTTCACAAGAACCTTTTAAAATATTCCATGTCCTACACAGTTTCCTAACAAATAATACCCCCCCCCCCTTTTTTTTTTAAACACTGGAACCAAACTAAATTCTGATTCCCTCTGGAAAGGATGCCAGGACATAGTTCTGAGGGTTTAGGAATGATACAGGAGTGAGCAGGGAAGGTTTTGGGTTTTTTTGGCTTTGGAACAGATTTTTTTCTAATTCAAAAAGTGGGTCCTTATTTCCATCTTACTGATTAAACTTTTTCGTCATATTAATGCATTTCATGAAACCGTGTATTTTAAACTATTTCTCTCTCTCTCTGCCCCATTCCCCTTCTCATGCACACTCTCTAAAATTAAAAAAGAGATTATTTATAAAAGTACTTAGTATAAAGTTTACTGAAGACTATCCCAAACACACCTAAATTCTCTCAGGGGCAACTGAAAAATTTTAAGCAGCACACTGCTGGTTTTCTCTGGCACCTACCAGGTAGTGGGACCTGTGCTGGGCCCCCACCGTAAGGCTGGGAGGGCGGCTGTGGGTAGCCAGAAAAGCCTGCTGCACCTGGGGGCGCTCCAAACCCTGGGCCTGGAGGAACTAGAAAAAAAGAATAAATACAGTGACAGTTCTCATGATTGAAGAGTAAGCTTTAGGAAAATATCTACTAAGAAAAGTGGAAGAAATATACAATTAATGCATTAAAACATCAGTCTCTTTTGGTCTAAATTCAACTTATTAACTCTTTCTCTGTTACGAAATAAATTAAAAAATTACAAAATTTTTACTTCATTCACCTGCCTAACTGCCAAACTAATGACAAAAGGGCTAAACTTTATGGCTTTTGGACAAAGCTGTCCTAAAGGTCACAATTATGCTAAGTGAAATATCATAATCAATTCTTAAGATTACAAATAATCAAATAAACTGCTATATATTGGCCCTTTACTACCAGGAGATTTATTCTAATTCTGTTCACAACAGAATTTTTGAGAATGTTTCCAGCTTTCATGACCCCAAGAAACTTTATCCCTCTATCTTGCCAGCTAGATTTATGGTATTTCATAGAGAGTAGGCTAAGAGCATCTCTGACCTCATACAAAATAAGCAAGAATGAAAAGGATAAGGGAGAGAAAGAGAGAGAGAGAGAGAGAGAGACAGAAAGAGGAAAAATGATACAGCAATTCCAAATCATCACTAATGCCACAACCCATTACTCACCTCCAGGATAGGATGGAACTCCCCCTGGTGGTGTGGCACCAGGATAGCCTCCAGGGGCTGGGTAGCCTGAAGGAGCAGGGTAGCCGCCCACTCCTGGGTAGCCACTACTTGGGGCGGGTGGGTAGGCACCTCCTCCCACTGGAGGAAAGCCAGAAGGATAAGGATATTGACCCGGAGGGGGAAAAGTTGACTCCTGACCTGCAGGCTGAAAAAACCAGAAAATTTTTCATATGAATGTGATCATAGAGAAACATGACTCACCAAACACACACACAGAGATAACTGTGTAGGCCTAAATTTTCTTTTACATAGTACAAGTCCCATTAAAAGTCTTGGTATCTTGTACAAGTTTTCCTGTACACTAGTTTATCAAGACACTTGCTTTGCAGAACTCAATTACATTTAATTCTACCTGTGTCAGGCAAGAGGGGTCTGTTTCTCTAATTGGGAGTAGGAACCAGACCCTTTAGAAACCTATCAAGGCTCATTAGTTCCTTCATTCTCCTACCACCTGGAAATATTAGAAAGACACAGCTCTCTACCCTAAAGAGAAGAATTCATGGCTCTCTTGCAACACCTGGACCTGTTGCACAATAGGAACAAAAAAGTGACCTGAGTCATCACAGGGTGTGACACTTGGAGCCCAGTTCAGACTAGACAATGTCTAGGAGTGGCAGAGATAGTTACATGTTCACTAAACTTTCTCACCAAGCTACAAAGTTGGACTACCTTTCCCAGACCCATCTGAAATTAAGTAGGACCATATGACTGAATACTGGTGAGTGAAGAGAGTCAGAAATGATGTACACCACTTCCTTCTGGCCCCTAAAAACCTCCCGCCTAATCCTCTACACTCTCTCTTCCTCTTTTCTTTCATCTGCCAGCTGGAAGCAGAGAATCCAGTGGGGGAATCCAAGGCACTAGAGGATGATAAAGCCAATATGTAGAAGGAGCCGTGTAACCTGAAAGACTACATAGAACCAAGCCTCCTTGATACCCTCCCCCACCCCGCCCTGCCACTGACTTCTAGGAGAGTAAAGTAAGCAAGAAATGAGTTTTTATTGTGTTGTCACTCGGATGTTGGGGTTGTTGGTTTCAGAAATTAGTCTTTAATGACTGAAATGGTAGCTAGAGTCCAGTTTAGTATATAGGGGCTTAGGAACATATTCATAATTCTCTTCTCTCCAATGATATATTCAGGAGAACTATATATTCATTTTACATAAGAATACACACATTATCATTAATCTGCATAGACCTCTATTTCTATTCTCCCAGTTAGAAAGAAGCCTTTTACACTTATGAATATAAAATTGAAATGCATAATTCTTACTTAAATGCCTCAGCTAGGAGTTTAGTACTCACAGTATAGATATCAACAAGGCAGAACTTAGTACATTTATTTATAAAATGTACTCCAAATACTAAAAGTATCACAACTACAAATGTGGGGACCTCTAATCCACCGCAATTTGTTATCTCTGAGTCAAGGCCTTCTTAGTTATTTTAAACCTTCTAATACAAAGGTTAAAAACCAGTGACTCATGGAATGATTTTAGCTTACATACATGTTTTATTGGTCATACAACATTAAACATTAAAAAATTAATTTCCCAATTTAAAAAATTGGGGCAATTTCACATCAAATCCGTATTTCTGGCTTTACTTGAAGAAATGGAGTATCTAGCAACACTGAGTCTGCACCACAGCACGGCCACACTGGGGCTTCCCATAAATAAAGCAAGTCCCCTCTCATTCCCTCCCAACTTCTGCCTTCACACACTTATTCTACTTAGTACCTCTGGGCAACTGAGTTTATGACCTGTGTCCTAACATATGTGTAAGATCTGTCACGGGGAGTCCTATACCTTTGTTCCAAGTACATGAGCTATTTTACTATTATAAGTGGCAATACTTACAGGATATCCAGGGAAAGGTGGGTAGCCTGTTGGGGGATAGCCTGGGTATGACATTCTGTAACAATAAAAAATGTCCTCTGTAATTTTTTATTAGGGTTAAGTTCTTAGAAGATACATATCATCAAGGGTTCTATAGAAAATCTGTCTTCTTTCAAAAGAGTCCATCAGGCATTCAACATGTGAATATTAGAGGTATAAGCAAGGTTTACAAAGTACTTCTTCATTTCCCCATTCATAACAATGGAGTCAGCAAAGTAAATGTTCCAACTTCATTCTCTCCATATGATTTTTGTCATATCTTAATACTACCAGTACTATTATTTATAGAATATCTTTAAGCCAATTAATTTTTCACTTAAATCTATTTTTTAAAAAAATTTTTAATGTTTTTTTTATTTATTTTTGAGACAGAGACAGAGCATGAGCGGGCAGGGGCAGAGAGAGAGGGAGACACAGAATCTGAAGCAGGTTCCAGGCTCTGAGCCAGCTGTCAGCACAGAGCCCGACGCGGGGCTCGAACCCACAAACGTGAGATCTGACCTGAGCTGAAGTCGGACACTCAACTGACTGAGCCACCCAGGCACCCCGCTTAAATCTATTTTATATCACTTCCATATGTGGAAAACTTGCAATACTTTCTTGCCACAAAGAGAAGGAAGTGTTAAAGTAAAGATTAAAATAAGTGCTTTCCAAATGCCACAGAAATCGCCTTACTTGCTGATATAATACTATGGGAAACAATGGTTAAGAGTTAACATTCTGTAGTCACACATACCTTTTCATAAACTTTTGATTAAGTTTCTTTTTTTTTTTTTAACTTTTTTATGTCTTTTATTTATTTTTGAGAGACAGAGAGAGACAGCATGAGCAGGGAGGGTCAGAGAGAGAGACACAGAATCTGAAGCAGGCTCCAGGCTCTGAGCTAGCTGTCAGCACAGAGCCCAATGCGGAGTTTGAACCCATGAACCGTGAGATCTGACCTGAGCCAAAGCCAGATGCTCAACCGACTGAGCCACCCAGGCGCCCCAATGGGACTATTTTAAAAATATAACCATAATATCATCAATGTGTCAGTGTTCAAATTTCCAATTATCTTTTAAATATTTAGTTTTTTATTTTGTACTTGTTTATTATAGAAAACTTGTAAGATTTTAGAGTGAACAGTGTTAGATTGAGCTACATGGCGTTACTGAAATTCAACTGTTTAACATACAAATTTCTTGTGATTCAACCTAATATAATGAATGTTCACATAACTTCATGTTCAGTTTCAACAACTGTCAAGTCATAGGTAATCCTAGTTCATTTTACCCCAATCACTACCCTTCCTAGATCATTTTAAAGCGAATCCCCAAACATATCCCTTTACTCATATGTATGTTAATGTACTATCTGTAAAAAGAAGACTGTTTTAAACCAATTTACCAATACTGTATCTTAAGAATTTAATAATTTCCTAATATCAAATATCCAGCATTAAATTTGCCTAAATAATTCAAAATATTTTTTACAGTCTGGATGTTCAAATCAGTATACAAATACGGCTCATTTTGTATTTTTCTCGCCTCAGACTTAGAATCAGTCTACTCTCCAAAGAGCCCTGATTATGACTAATGTTTAGAAATAACAACTGGAGTACTAGCAGTGCTTCCTGCCACTAGTTGATCAGTGTTTCTCTAAGCCTTTTCAGTATGGGACAGGGTAATACATTTCTTAAAAAAAGAAAACATTCATATTGATATTTCCAATTCAATTTTACAATTATAGGGTTTTTTTATTTAGTTGATTTTATATTTATATATGTATTTCCCTTATACTGAACTTCTTAGTTCCTAATAACATTAACACACTGCCTTCTTTATTCTACCGCATTAATTCTATATAAACTCATAAGAGTTTCAGATAATGATAACTATAGTATGCTGAATAGCTGCTTTCCAATAGATATCCCTAGAATTTTGAGTATCACCTTATCCTGCAAAAATGATATGATTAAATTATAGATCTTGGGGGAGCTTATCTAGAATACATAGGTGGGCCCTAAATCTCTAATTGGTGGCAAAAAATAAATAAATAAATAAGGTGGGGTGGTAGAATGCAGCCAATTTGGGATTAAAGAGGCAATCATACATTGATTATCTATTCTCTGATAATATATGGTAATCAAGATTTGATAGTATTCTGATCAGCAAACATGACGTGGGAAATATCTTTTGGCAACTGCAGTCTGCACCGATGTCTAAAAGTTATTTTCTTCAAAAGGAGCTCATTTCTATTTGGAAATGCAAACAATAAACTGAACATCTAATGATGTTAAGAAATTATTACATTTGTAGGTCTGATAATGGTATTATGATTTTCATTAAGCATCTGCTCTTTTAGAGATATACACTGAATATTTACAGATAAACTATATCTGGGAATCACGTCAAAATACTATGAAAGGGTTGTGGAGGAGTACAGATGAAACTAGAACATCAGTTGATACTTACACAAGTATGTGGGTATTCAATACACTCTTCTGTCCAGTTGGGCATTTAAAATTTTTCCATAATAAAGTTTTTGTTTTTAGAAGACTGTTCATGTAGGGGTACCTGGGTGGCTCAGTCGGTTAAGCCTCCAAATGCAGCCCAGGTCACAATCTCACAGTTCGTGGATTCGAGCCAAGCGTTGGGCTGTGCTGACAGCTTAGAGCCTGGAGCCTGCTTCAGATTCTGTGTCTCCTTCTCTCTCTGTCCCTCCACTGCTAGCGCTAACGCTTGCTCTCTCTCAAAACTAAATAAACATTAAAAAAAATTTTTAAGACCATTCATGTAAAACAAATGCAGCCAGTGTGAACCCCAAACCAACAAATATATACATATATATGTACAGTGTAAGTGCCTTCTGCAATTGAAAAAAAAACACTACTAACCTAAAAGAAATGCAAATAAAACACAGGGGAAAACAAATATTCAAAACAATACCATTTCATAGCCTGACCATATTTATAAAACAGGGGTACGTGGGTGGCTTAACCATAAGCATCTGACTCTTGCTTTCAGCTCAGGTCATGATCCCACAGTCTGTGGGACTGAGCCCCATGTCAGGCTATGTGCTGACAGGAAGGTGCTTGGGATTCTCTCTCTCCCTCTCTCTGCCACTCCCCCACTCATATGCATGCATGAGCTTTCTTTCTCTCTCTAAATAAATAAGTAAAGTTGAAAAAAAAAGATTCACTCATGTTTTCACAAATGGGAAGATTTCCTTCTTTAAAAAATATCTAGGGGTGCTGGATGGCTCAGTCTGACTCTTGGTTTCAGCTCAGGTCATGATCTCAGGGTTCCTGAGTTCAAGCCCCACACTGGGCTCTGTGACAGTTCGAAGCCTGCTTGGGTTTCTCTCTCTCTCTCTCTCTCTCTCTCTGCCCCTCACCCACTTGTGCTCTTCCTCTCTCTCTCAAAATAAACATTTAAAAATATATATCTAAAAAATTATTGGTGATCAAATATAATAATATGCCTGGCAAATAAATCTATATAAAGACAAATAATCATTTATTTAGCATCTACCATAAAATAGTATACTAAGATTGGAGACTAACAGAAATATCAAAGGTTTAAACTAAGTTTTAAAAGGTGATGGAAATATTGATAGGGAAGCTGAACAACAATGTCATGAGCAAGGCAAAAGACAGTATATAATTTTAAGATAGACAATCATCAAACACAATGAAAAGTAGATTAAGATAAAAGCCAGTTAAGAGGCCTTCAGTTTTGGTATGGAATTAAATATTCATCATTCCCCACCAGATCAATCTTAATAACTCATACCTAACCAAGAATATATCTTAACTACAGAGAACAAACTGATGATTACTGGAGGGTAGTTGGGTGGATGGATGGGTTAAACAGGTGATGAATACCAGGTGTTGTGATGAATCTCTAAATTCTACACCTGAAACTCATATTGCACTGTACACTGATTAGCTGGAATTTAAATAAAAATTTTGGGGAAAAAAATCCCATTATCTGTCACTAGTACCACTACTTAAATTATCTCTATGTACAATAAGTAACCCAATACTTCACTTTTTTTCCTTTGCAATGCCTCTCCTATTCTTCCTGTCATTTCTATTCTCATAGCCATATCCTTGGACCAGGTTTTCATCATTTGATGCCTATTTTAGTAAAATTACTTTTCTATATGTCTTGCATATACTCTCACACTTATAATTTTCTGGGCACCATCACTAGATGAATTTTCCTAAAATGCTCCTTTTTCAGAAGCATGTGACTCTTCAGGTCAAACCTCCTCAAAGACTACTGCTAGAGTATCAAATGAAAGTTTATAGGCCAGAAATTCAGGTCTCCTTAGTACTGTCTCTAATTTATCTATTCATTTTATCTCTTAACAGTACCTACCCTCCAATGAGAACTCTCTACCACTTAAATCATTCCCAATGTGCCTTTGCTTAAGCCACTGTTATTAAATGACGTGGCCCTCATGCCTGGGTCACTCACCTTCCTGACTTACCCAGCTCAACTCTTTTTTTTTTTTTAATGTGTATTTATTTTTGAGGCAGAGTGCCAGTGGGGGAGGGGCAGAGAGAGGGAGACACAGAATCTGAAGCAGGCTCCAGGCGCTGAGCTGCCAGCAGAGCCTGATGTGGGGCTTGAACTGACTGAGCCACCCAGGTGCCCCTGCTCTCTCCCTTCTCTGAACAATGTACAAGATAAAATAGTACTTCTTAAGCTTTAATATGTATGTAAATGACCTGAGGATCTTGTTAAAATGCAGACTGTATTTCAGTAGTTCTGAGAGGAGACATGAGATTCTGCATGTCTAACTAGGCTTCCAGGTAATGCTGATGCTGCTGGTCTCCGATTCATACTTTGGTACCAGAATATTTTGGTGTTTCTGGATCTACCATCTAATCTGCACATATTTCAATGTGTTTTGGTTCTTCTCCCCATTGTGGCTGTAAATGATTATGTATTTCTTTTATATCAAAACCCCAAACAAATCCAACTCATCATAATGAAAGCCTATTATGTAATAAATACTGTCCTAGGTGCTGATAGAAAGATGAGGAAGAAAAGTATCCTGCCTTTTGAGTACACAGTCTATTGGGGCACCTGGGTGGCTCAGCTGGTTGAGTGGCTGACTTTGGCTCGGGTCATGATCTCACAGTGAGTTCAAGCCCTGAATCGGGCTTACTGCTATCAGCTCAGAGTCCACTTCAGGCCCTCTGTACTCCCCGCCCCTTTGCTGCTCATATGCTCTAAAATAAACATTAAAAAAAAATAGAGTACACAGTACAGGAAAATGAGATAATAAATTTAAGTTATTGTAGTGTTCTTTATAACATAAGTACAAGAAGGTAAAACATCAAATGAGAATTGGCATATATTGAGTCAAAGTTATAAGTTAAAAATAAAGATAGTAAGAAAAAGGATCCAGTCAGTTCTAAAATAATCATTTGGAATCCAAAGGTCCATTTGTAAAAATAGGAACAGGAGTATGGTCGGTATAAGGAGTAAAAGAGGGACAACAGCATCTTAGACATAGTCAGATGGACCTAGGGCAAAAGGTCAGTGTCAAAAGAAAGGGGGGAAATCTGATAATAGTTTATGAGAAAATTAATAATGATTTTAAAGGCAACAAGTAGTTATAGTAACAAAGACTACGTAAGTAACTTAAATTTCTAAATCTCAAGAACTGTTCCAGTGACAAAGTCCTATTTCTACATTCTTTCTCTTTTTTAACATTTATTTTGATCAAAAGTGAGACAGGGGCGCTTGGGTGGCTGGGTAGGTTGGGTGGCTGATGTTGGCTCAGGTCATGATCTCATGGTTTGTGAGTTGGAGCCCCTCCTTGGGCTCTGGGCTGACAGCTCAGAGCCTAGAGCCTGCTTGGGATTGATTCTGTGTCTCCCTCTTTCTCTGCCCCTCCTCCGCTTTGACTCTGTCTCTCTCAAAATAAATACACATTAAAAAATATAATAAAAGGTTAGAGGCTTAACTGAGCCACCCAACTTCCCCATGGAGGCTTAATTTTCAATGTACCTTTAGCCCTTTTGGAGTCATACACGTGTCATCTATTCAAAAGCTAGATTGAAGAAGCTTTTATAAAAACCCAAACCCATGGTGACTCAACAAATTACTCATTTTGCCCAAGGAATAAGAAGACTATAATGGTAAACAAAAGCTTTTACTTCCTTTTTATCATTCCCCATCAGCAACTACTTTTAAAAGACTAGAAATCGTTCTTGGTTCTCTAAACCACCTCCACCCAGTGAGTCAGCTACTAAAAGGGGGTGGATCTCACTATAGGAGTCTCAAGATGGCCTCAAGCCCAGGAACACAAGAGGCAGCTGTTGAAGATTTATGAAACAAATACAGAACAGGAAGAGCAAATGAAAATGGCCAAAAGGAGATACTACAATTTTCCAAAACCGGCCTCTTGGCTGGGAAGGACTATTTAAATCAGTCAGCAAAGGCCACTGGATAAAGAACTAGAGTCATGGCCAGCCAGACTTTCTGGTAGGCAACCATCACCAGTGACGAATAAAAAGCAGCTTAAATTTGGAGCGGCTACAACTTTTTTTCTACCTATCTAGTGCTTGAAACTCCTTACCTGCCTGAAAGGTAACTCATTAAGCTCTAACCAGAACAGATTACTTTATCCGATCAGCTCCCTATCTGATAGAAGATACTAGCGAGTTTAAAGGCAGTTGGGCGACTTTGCCTAAGGTGGACATCTACCATCTCCCTCAGTATAGGAAGTGTTCGCTCGGGACGGGCTGTTAATCAGCACACTTGCAGCTGTTCAGGGAATAGGAATCAAATCTGGAAAGCTATTTCCTAGAATAGTTTCCAAGAATTATAAACCTGAGCCCATGTACAATTTTAGGCATAGGCATTCTGTCCTACGGTTCACTAAGCAAGGTACAAATTTCCCAAGTTTCCCTAAATTTGCTGTGTCACCGGAAAGTCTAGTTACCAGCCAGACAGCTTTCGGTGTTTCTCGCTTGTTTCCCTACTCGGCCCTCCTTAAGGTCGTTCAGTAGGGTCAACCTTTGGCCTCCCTCCTTCCACCTGTAGTCACTTGGCTGAGCGCAGGATGTCACTGCTCCCTCTAATCTCGGGACAGCCGAGTGGCCCAGCGGAAGACGAAAGGTCTTCCCGCCTTCCCGCCGGACTGTTTGGCCACCTGGCCGGTCCCACCTCAATGCACCTCCGCCCGAATGTCCCGCAGGGCAGCCCGGGTCCCGAGACACCCGCCATCCCGGAGGCCCACAGGCACTACCACCGAGCCCTATCGGGGGGACACAAGCGGGACCCTGCTAACTCCCGCACGGCGAGCCTCAGGGCGGGCCTGAGCGAGGTGATTAGGGGGACAGGGGCAGGAAGGGTAGGGGGCGCCATCACTCACCTGACCCGGGGTAGCAGCGTCACAGCCCAACCCTGGTCGCCTGCAAGATGGAGCCGGAGGCGGGGCCTGGAAGGCGGGGCGCCGCAGCAGCCACCAGAGCGGGTTAGGAGAGCTGCGGGCGGCCGGGAACGCCCCTCGACCAGGAGGGGGCGGTGCTTGGCTCAGCTCGGCTGGCACTTTCGCTTAGTCCGGGCTAGTAGCACCACCTGCGGGAAGAGCCGCTCCCGTCAGGTGGACCAGCCGGTTTTATCACGTTTCTCAGTCCAAAGGACCATGCCCAACCCCGTTGGGGCTCTCTCAAATCACAGCGGTTTTGAGGAATCTCGGAGCCCTTTCAGTGACGGGAGGCTGAGCAGGGCCGCGATTGGGAGGCCAGGTGCATCCTCTCCGACTCTGATATACCGCCCTCCCTGAGACTCAGACTCTAGGAGTGGAACCCAGCAATTTATTTAACAAGCCCTCCAGGTGATTCTAAGGCACACTTAAGTTTGAGCATCATCAATTTACTACTCTTCAAGCTTTTCTACCCAATAGCTTCCTCATAAGGGTGGGATAGGGTGAACTAAATTTTAAGTGGGAACAGTAAAATATACTTAGCCCCAAAACATAAGTGAAGTGAGGTCCTTGAGGAAGGTCACTGCCAAATTTAAACAAAACTGCACAACACTCCGGGTATCCTGATTCATTCTCCAGTTCCTACCAGTCTCACTATTTGACAAATAATGGGCCTCTCTGTCCAGTCTGTCCCCATAGACCTCCAGATTTTAAGTGTTCCCTAAGAAGACTGTCCTACAGTCCTTACTTTTTTTTTTTTTTCCTTAATGTTTGTTTATTTTGAGAGAGAGAGAGCGCGAGCAGAAACATGGAAGGAGCAGAAAGAGAATCCCAAGCCGGGCCTGATACATACAGAGCTCAACCTACCGACTGTGAGATCATGACCTGCGCCCAAACCAAGTCTGATGCTTAAACAGACTGAGCCACCCAGGTGCCCTAGACTGTCCCTACTCTTCTTTGTCCCACACTATTCCCTTGATGATTTCATCCCCACCTCTCCCTCTGCCTTAACTATCATCTTTAAGTGGATATTTTTCAAATCTATCACCAGCCCATTTTCCTGAACTATAAAGCCCAAATATCCAATAGCCTGTTCAGATACTGCCACATTTCACACTTCATCCTTTCAACTTGTTCTTCTTTCCTGACACATAGTACCTATAGGATCAAAGAGCCCTTCCTCATGCATCCTCTGCCTAGAAAGTACTGCCTGCCTTTCAACAATTATTCATCTATTAAGACTCCATTCAAAGATTGCACGCCTCCTTCCTGCTTCAAGAAACTTTTCCTGACCTTCTTGTCATTTTCTTTACTTTCCCTTAAGTAAGGAATTACTCCCTTTTTGTCGCCAAATAGACCTTTTCTAGAAGTCCACTGTGGTATATTTAACAGTGGAGTCATAGCACATGAGCATGTAATTTACTTGTATTCAACCACATAAACTTAACAAATCAAGGGCCCCTAGCTGGCTCAGTTCGAAGAGCAAGTGACTCTTGATCTTGGGATTTAAGTTCAAAACCTGTTGGGTGTAGTAGAAAACACCTAAAAACAAAATCTTTAAAAAAAGAAAGAAAGAAAAAGCTTAGCAAAAAACAACTCTGAAGGTCATTATATGGACCAGAGTTCATGTGAAATAGGAGCCATTATGCTTCCCCTAATGTGAACATTCCACTGTGTTAGAGTCTAATATTTAAATATTTTTTCCTATACAGTTAAAACAGTAATTTTTGTCCCCCAGGAGGCATTTGGCAATGTCTGGAGATATTTTTGGTTGTCACAACTGGGGAAGGCAAGGTGTTACCGAAATCTAATGGGTAGAGATCAGGGATTTTACTAAACATTCTACAATGTACTAGGCAGCCCCCTTCAACACATAATTATTCCACCCAAAGGTCAATAGTGCTGAGATTAAGAAACTCTTGAATTAGAAATTTTTTTTTCCTAAAGAATAAATTGGGTCATGTCATTCCCTTGATTCAACTCCTCCAATAGTTTCCTAATGGAACCAGAATAAAATCCAAACTCTTGGCCATGGCCCAAAAGGCCCTACATAGCCTGGCCACTGCCTACCTCTCTGATCTCATCCATCTTCATCTTCTTTCTCATTCATTAAACTCTGGTCAAAGTGGCCTTATGTCCATACAAACATACCAAGCTTGTGCCTAAACACAACAGAGATTCTTAGGATCTTCACACTTATTCCTTCTACTAGGAATGTTTTCCAGTGCATCATCTCAAATATCATCCATCTCCTCAGAGAGGTGGGTATGCCTTGAATATTGTAGCATTAGTAGTCACCATTGCCACTAACACCACTATCCGTGTTATACATACACTCCTTATTATATTTTCTTTGTATCACTTAAAAGAGTCTGAAATTTTGTATGTTTATTGTTTGTCCTCTCCAGTAGAATGTAAGCTCCTTGAGAATGGGAATATCTCTATAGAGTCTAGTAATAAATGTTCAATAAATATTTGACTGCAACAGGGCCACCAAAACCCAAGCCAACGTTTACTCTAGTAATCAAATCAGCAGAGATTAATGTCCAATACTAGAGGCAAAAATGGCTCTCATAGACCTGCTGAGATGAAGATATGTCATAATCCAATGTAGTGCTATTCTAAGGGATTTTTCAATAGTTTTAAAAATGCAAATTTGGGGGGCTCCAGGGTGGCCCGGTTGGTTGAGCGTCCCAACTCTTGATTTCAGCTCAGCTTATGATCTCACCCTTTGTAAGCCCCAAGTCAGGCTTACACTGACCAGTATGGACCCTGCTTAGAATTCGCTTTCTCTCCCTTGCTCTCTGTCCCTCCCCTGCTAGCATGCACACTCACTCACTCTCACAAAACTTTAAAAAATGCAATTTTTTTCACTTCATTTGCTAAGTTAGAAAATACAACTCTATTATAGTGCTCTTGTTTATGTCAGTCCTCTATTAAACTATAAACACTTTAAGGGCAGAAGCCATTTTAGATTTCTCAGCATTTAGCATGAAGCTAGGCATTCAGACTTTTATGCATTATCACCAACATCTACTAAGTTGGAAATTTTTGTGTCATTTACTACTGTGTAGTTTCTGTCTCCTGAGTTGATTCTGATAGATATATCACACTTCACCCATCACCATCAGTAACCAAACCTTATAGATTTTACTTTGATGCTTTATCTATAAAATGTCACTATTTACTTGTTAGAAATTACCTCTTCCTTTCCATGTCTACTATCACCTTTGCTGGCACCTGCATTATCTCATCTTAACCATGATGTATCCAACTGGTTTTTCCTGGTCAAATCAGTGCTCATACAGTATTGCTAACTCAATCTGTTTGTTACTCTGTAAAATTAAAGTGTTATGGATTCAACAATGGCTACTATTTATTAAGTAATGAACTATGTGCTAGGCATTGCACTAAGCACTTAGCAAATACTCTCATTTTTTACATTCTCTAAGATTAAAAAATGATTTTGCAAACAGCTTTATGAAGATAATAATTCACTCATGTAAAGTGGACAATGTAATGGTTTTAAATATATTCACAGAGCTGTACCATCACTACAATCAATTTCATTTACATCACTTGCAAAATAAAACCCATACCTTTTAGCCATCACCCCAATACCCTCATCCTGCTCATCTGTATGCTGCCACTAATCTATTTTGCCTTCACAGATCTGACTACTCTAGACATTTCTTATATATGCACTCATATACTATGTGGTCTTTGTGACTGGATTCTTTCACTTAACATGAACATGAAGGAACATGTTCTCAAGGTTCATCCATGGTGTAGCACAAATCAGTACTTCATTCCTTTCTAAGGCCAAATATTTCATTACATGGACACACATTCATAAGTTGATGGACATTTGGGTTTTTGTCTTTTGGCTATTAAGAATAATGCTGCTATGACAATTTGTATGCATGGTTTCCTTTCTCATGGGTACATAACAAGGAGCAGAATTGCAGGATTGAATGGTAACTCAATTATTTAACTTCTTGAGGAACTGCCAGACTCTTTTCTAAAATGGCTGCACCATTTTATAGCCCACCACAAATGTATAAGGGTTTCAATTTCTCTATACCACTTGTTATTTTCTATCTTTTTTATTATTGTCATTTAGCGACATTTTGTATTTCCTGATAACTAAAAATGTTAAGCATGTTTTCATGTGTTTATTGATCATTTGTATATCTCCTTTGGAGAAATATCTATTCAGATCATTTGCCCATTTTTAAGCTTTCCTTTTGAGTGAGAGAGAGAGAGAGACAGGCAGGCAGGCAGGGGAGGGGCAGAAAGAGAGGGAGAATGAGAATCCGAAGCAGGCTCCACGCTGACAGCAGAAAGCCCGAAGCAGGACTCAAACTCCCAAACCATGAGACCATGACCTGAGCCAAAGTCAGACACTTAACCAACTGAATCACCTAGGTGCCCCTGCCCATTTTTAAATTGGGTTATTTGTTCTTTTATTATTGAGTTGTAACATTTCTTTACATATATTCTGGATATCAGTCCATTATCAGATATATGATTTATGAATATTTTCTCCCATTCTTTACACTTTCTTGATGGTGTCTTTTTCAGTAGTTTTTAATTTTAATAAAGTCCAATGTACCTATTTGTATTTTGGCTGGTTATATGTTTGGTGTTATATTTAAGAAACCATTGCCCAATCCAACTTCGTGAAATTTACCCCTATGTTTTCTTCTAAGAGCTGTATAGTTTTAGTGATTTCGGTCTTTGATACAATTTGAGTTAATTTTTTTATGGTGTGTGTACGTGTGTGTATGTGGAGGGGGCGTCCAACTCATTCTTCTGCATGTGGAATCCAGCTGTTCCAGCACTGTCTGTTAAAAAGTCTGTTCTTTTCCCATTGGATTGTTTTGTCACTCCTGTAAAAAATCAGTTGATCATAAATGTTAAGAATCTTTTTTTTTTCCATAATATTTTATTGTCAAATTGTTTTCCATACAACACCCAGTGCTCTTCCCCTTAAGTGCCCTCCACCATCACCACCAAGAATCTCTTGCTTCTCAATTCTATTTCATTGATCTATATATCTATCCTAGGCCAGTACCACACTGTCTTACTATTGCTTTGTAGTAAATTTTGCAATTAGAATGTGAGTCTTCCAATTTTGTAAACATTTTCATTTAACTCTTAATGTAATTTAATACTAGGCATCATCCCTGTTTTACAGATGAGGAAATTAAGGAAACTTAGAGAAGTTTAGCTTTCCCACAGACACAAACATATTTGGTAGTTGCTCCAGAATTCATACGCAGATCAATGTAAATCTAAAGCTGACCAGTAAGCTATACTCCTTCTGTAATTTGGTCTCACTATACCTTCCAGACTGAATTTATTATACTAATCCCCCAAGGTACCCTAAAATATTTCCTATTCTTTTCTGCTCCTGACCTTCTTATTTCTGTTGTTCCTTCCATCTGAAATGACCTGCTCTCCATGTTTAGTAACATTCTACTTCACAAAACCTTCACTATTCACTTAGCGATCTCTCTCTTCACTCTACTATTACCTTAGGAACACAAGCCTCTCTCATGGTTCTTATTTCATATTATATCTTATAATGGAGATATCTATGTATATGTATTACTTCCCTTCCTAGGTTAAAAATAAGGTCCATCTCTCATTCACCATTGTATATCTCCAAAGCTGTAACATAGTACCTTTCATACAGTAGGTACTAACTCCATACTTTGAATGAATATGTGAATTCTAATATTACCCCTCTCAGAGTGGGCAATAAGAATGTATATGCGTGTGTTAGGGTTGGGGATGGGAGGCTGAGGTCATGGCAAGGTGGTAGGAATGACTAAGGGATATCCTCATCTTGAGAATATGGTAAGAGAAAGATGGCATGAGATAGGATGCAGCAGAGTAGCAGGCCGAGAGAGCTGGTGTTAATTAACTCTTTTGGCAAAAGAGAAACCTCCAGTCTTGAGGTGTTGTGAGTAGACGAGTAATACTTGCCAATGAATAGGAAAAAGGATAAAATAAGTGACTTAAGAAGTCCCAAACTGAGTTTATTATGGTAGAGGCTAGGTAATAACAAATAACTCCAGTATATCCAACTAAAGCTTAATATACCCTAGGATATTTAAATATAACACCAAACAAAAATCCGCTCTAGGGTCAGAAGACCCCACTAGGAAAGAAGAAAATAAGATATTTATCTAGAAAAAGCCAGGAAATTGAATAACATACCAATCCTCACAGCCTCTCCCATGTTCCTGACTGCTTCTCTGACTTGCCCGTTCGTGTACCACTGCAAGTCATTAACGCCTCACCATTTTTTAGCCCAGATTGCTGGATTACTAGAAAGTCTTTTCCAAAAGAATAAAGTGCCATTCTTCTCTACACCGTCCAATTCAAGGTACAACTTTCTCACAAAGGAAACTATTAGGAATTCTAGGCTGGGAAGACATACCAGGGCCTCTTGCCACATATTAAATCTAGAATCCTGTCTCTAGAAGCTACTTGTGGCTAACCTCTTAGAAATAAGTCACATCATACAGGAACTCCCATTCAGCTTAGAATCTTTACCTGGACAAGTAAATGAGGTTTAGGAGACAGTGGATTTCAAAGTCAGCAACAACCTGATATCAGCAGAGTAATTTCATTACAACCTCCCCATTTTTTAGAAATCTAGTCAGGATATGGTTCAGCTATTTAAACCCCACCATCTACTTTTTCTTCCAGTTGCCTCCTATCCAGTTGGCAGGAACTTCCAAGAAACATGATATAGTAGGCACTGCAATACACTGGCTGCTTGTTGGGGCTGGAATAGGCCTGTTCAGGCTTGAGGGATGCAAAAGGGTTAGCTCCATAGGCGGTGATGTTTGTATCCAAGTCCACCAGAATCTGTAAGGAGGCTGTCAATTCCTGATGGCTATGGGAGACAGATTAAAAAAAATAAAAATAAAAATAAAAAAATAATAACAATAATAAAATGCTGTGCTAATTATGAGAGACATAGGAGAGAAATTTCTCAGAACTTGATACTTCTGCACTCATCAATCCCCAAAATTACCTAAGGCTGGTTTAGGCAAGGGGATTCCCTTCCTCCCAAATGTCTCACTAATTACTTGATTAACTAGTATAGGACTTGGTTCCAAGGCGATTAGAAAGCCAAGTGTGAAAAGGAAGAAAATCCTCATCAGAAGAAAGAAGATGAGCAAAGCAAGAGAAATGAGCTCATCTATAGAAATAGAGGTGTTGAGGGGCGCCTGGGTGGCTCAGTCAGTTAAGCATCTGACTTTAGCTCAGGTCATGATCTCACAGTTTGTGAGTTTGAGCACCATGTTGGGCTCTGTGCTAAGAGCTCAGAGCCTGGAGCCTGCTTTGGCTTCTGTGTCTCCCTCACTCTCTGCCCCTCCCCCCACCCTTGCATTCTGTCTCTCTCTCTCTCTCTCTCTCTCTCTCTCTCTCTCGCTATCTCTCAAAAGTAAATAATAAACATTTAAAAAAAACTTAAAGAGAGGTGTTGAGTGAGTCAGGGAGATATCAAAAATAGGAAGAAGTTGACACCTGTAAACAGTGATCAATGTAGGGATCTTATAATCACGAAGTAGCAAGAGGGTGGGTAGCCAAGCCTCCATCAAGTCTGGGGAAGCATGGAAACCTATGGGGAAAAAAAAAAAAAAGAAATGGATATAGAGAGGGAAAGGCTGAGGTAGACTCTATGCAAGATGCATTTTTTTATTATGTTCACTCTTCTCCTCACCTTGCTCACCTCCAATGCTCATTTACCATCATCATCCACCCCAGGTTCTTCAGCAGAAAATTCTGAACCCAGGTATAGCACAAAGGGCTAAAGATCAACCAAGGTTGTCATCATATTGTGTTTAACCTGACCAAATGAATGGGATTCCAAATACAGAAGATACAAGAGTCAGGATGGAAAATTCCCAGAAAAGCTACCCAGTAGTCCTCTGAATGATTCTTACCTGGATGGAATGCCACCACCAAATCTGGATGGGTTATCTGCCCAGTCTCTACTTCCTCCTCCCAGAAGTCATGATAGAGGCCCCTATGGCAACTAAGCTGAACTGTGCCAGGTTCCAGGATGGGAGTTGAGGTGCTCTGTGTAAAGCCAGCAGATACGTCTATACCCACCATGATCACATGAAGGCCAAGGTGTCCAGGAAACATGTAGCCAAGCTCATCATAGTCCTCAGGGCGAGTGAGGAATGTCTCCACGTGGGAAACACCAACAACATGCACTGTGCTTCCCCCAATCTTTCCAACATCTATCCCCAAGGCCCGAAGCCCAAGGCCCAGTGTCAAGGGCCGTGAGAGGGCATCTGTTAGCAGCCGCTTCAAAGAGCCCTGCAAGACATCTGGGTCTGGCCTTGGCCGTCCTACACTGGCCCACAGGGTGGTCATGGCATGACTACCTAGCACAGCATCCAGTGTAGCATCTAGCTGTAAATGCCGCATAGAAAACCAGGTATCCCAGCCCTGTACAGCTTCAGCCTGGCATGGCCAAGGCCCTGAAGGTAGGACAAAAGCACCTGCAGGAAAGAAGAAAGAAGAGTGACCTACTCCTTTCCTGGTTTTAATATTCCTTCCAAGTGTACTCTCCCAACTTGTGACCAGGAGTGCCCCACTCGATTCTCATTGTTTCCTCCTAACAGCATGCTTTTATCTTTCTCCCCAAGTACAACCAATTATGACCACCATGGCAGAGCTCTCTAATACCACCACTTCACCTGTGACTAGAAGCCATTCCATGAGACGGTCCACAGCTACAAGACGCAGCTCTTGACAAACCTTCCTGTGTGCTGGCCAGTCTGACCTCTGGCACTCTGGACCACAGTAATAGACATTTCTGCACCTGAAAAAATGAGCCCCCAAAGCAGATGTTCCTATACCTCAAAGGTGATTGGGGTATGTCAGGGGAAGGGAATTTATATTCCTGCACCTAGGAAGAAAGATCACTAGGTAAGGAAGGTAGGGAGAGGAATGACAGCTGATGCACTAAATTTGGGGATGGTGTTTGGGCGGGGAGGCCTGAGAGACTAGGAGTGTAATTTATTCTCTTGGGTTAGAGTGACACCTCAGTCTGTGTCTGGAACAACTCACTTTTCTCATCCCTTACAGAAAAAAATAAATACCAGGAGTTTGCAGCTGCCGTCTTATCACAAGTATGGCTGAACTCCCCAGAACAGATAATGATCTCACCCTGAGTACTCAAGAGGAGGGAGGTAGAGAAGATTGTACAGTCGTCCCCCACCCCTTTATCCATGGGGAATATGTTCCAAGATCTCCAATGGATACTGAACTCACAGATGGCCCAAACCCTATATATACTATGTTTCCTCCTATACATACATATATATCTATATTAAAGTTTATAGATTAGACATAGTAAGAGATGAACAACAATAATATAAGACATTTATAATATATATGAATGTGGTCTCGCTCTCTCAAAATATCTTACTGTATCACCCTTCTTCTTGTGAGAATGTGAGATGATAAAATGCCTATATGATGAGACGAAGTGAGGTGACTGACATAGGCTTTGGGACACAGCATTACACTACAGCTGACTTTTTGACAATAGTCAGAGAAGGATCATCTGCTTCCAGACCATGGTTGACCATGGATAAGTGAAACTATGGAAAGTGAGCTGCAAGTAAGGGGGACTATTCTACCATGATCTGTCTGACTTCTACACAATAAGGAGTCCGATCCTTTTCTAATCTTTCTTTGGCCTAGATTACACAGAATGAGGAGTTGGCCTTAAGTTACTCTGAAAACTCTTAGACCTTTCCTCCGGCAAGGATGTCTGAACAGGGTCATTTCTGGATGACTCCCCATTTAGCCCCCAACTAGTCACCTCTTACACTGCCGGAGGACCTTGGAGTCTGAAAGGCCACTAGGGAGAGCTCTACAGTGAGCACAGAATCGGAATGTGTCCTCCATCTTCTGGAACATTTCTTGAAGGCATTGAAATCCAAAGCCTGATACAGAAGCACTCCCATCTAGCACCAACCTGCAGAAATGGCATGGAGATTAAGTGGCAATAGGAAAAAGAATATCTCCAAAATTTTTCATGATCTGTACCTTGCCACCTACTCCCACTATTTCTCACACAAGCAAATTATATTTCTTCTACAGTAATAAAACTTGAAAAAGTCAGGATAAGAAACTCCCTCATTGTAAATGTCCTATGTTTCCCAAGCTATACTCCCCCTGTGCCTTCTGAAATCACTTCTACCAGAAATATTATTCTTCCACAGAGCTAGTCACTCACTTGTATTCTTCATAGCTTTTCATGTTTAGTTTTTGAAGGATTAGCTGGGATAGGCCAGGAACATTCTTTTCCAAGGAGAAGAAGCCAAGTGCATCAATGCTAGGATCAGGTTTTGAGAGGGTCAGAGGCACAGAGGTCACAACTGTGGGTGGGGTCACAATCATGGGAGCCACCGATGAGGGGGGTTTCTTGTGCCTTCGCTGCCGGGATCTTGGAGCCATGGCTGTCCACGGATACCTGGGGACTATATGCAGAATAGATACGGAATGAAATTTTACAAGTTGGTCACATATGACGTGTTTTCATACATTTGACCTTTCACTTCTTATTCTAGTCTCTAAGGCCTAGGTATCAGTAAGATTTATTTGGTATCTACTGACTATTGATCACTATAGGAAGTTATAAAAAATAGGGAAATAATTATATATGAACAAAATTAAACATATACATGTTACATATGAAGTTATAAATAAAATCTAAATATATATGTAAGGAAATGCACAGAAAAAGGTCTGGCAGGGCTCTGGGTGATATACTCTGAGCATAACCATGATTAACTCTGAGGAGGGAAAGAAGCAATGGGACAGGAACTAAGTTAATCAAAAGGAACTTCAGGCTTATCTGTAATGTTTGACTCTTGAATAGTTAGAATATACTTATATATCATTAATGCATTTAAAAACTCAAAATTTTGAGAGGAAAAAGCAAACAAGTTTTGGTTGTCCAAAACTATGAGCTAATTGGAGAATTAGTTAATCTCACTTTGTTAGGGAAATAAAACATTCATTTTAGAAAACCTCTCATACAATTGTAAGCAAAAGACCCAGAAGTAGACATTAAATGCAACACAGAATCAGCACCACAATGCTAAGAATTATATAGTCAAAGCAAGTTATGCAAATTATGAGGAAAATTTCCTAAAGATGTGAGTTTTGAAGTAGATCTGATCCCACACCCACCCACTACCTAGCAGAAACTCTGTGATACCCTCCTTCCTTGCTGTCTTCTCCCATTCCTTCTACAATTGTTGAGTAAACAAAAGGAACTATATTGGGAAAAATAAAAACATGCATTCACTAAATAAATATTTATTGCTAAACATTACAATCACTCATAAAATATAATGGAAACAAATGTGAAAAATATACTTAACATCTAAATGTCCTGTAGAGGGATCAAAGGTAAATTATAACATAAGGCAGTATATAAATCCTATAAGAAAAGTGAAACTAAAGCATTAGTGGGAAATCAGAAGAGTCTCTTTAGTTGGTTAGCTGTAGGAAGACTATAAAGCAGGCAGCCATCAGAAGAAACCATGAATGATGGTAATACCTTGAATACATGAGATAAAAAAAGGAATTCTTAGCACAGAGACAGCATGAGCACAGAAATGTAGGTGGGAACACTCTAGGGATTAATGCAATAGTATGGTTTGAGTTTGACTATAACAACATAAATATTAAGAACTAAAACTATAAAGTCTTAAAAGAACACAAAGGGAAAAGTGTCATAATATGGATTTGGCAATTTCTCCAATACGACACCATAAAAAGAAATGAAGTACTGATACTAATACTATAATATGGATGAACCTCAAAAACCTTATGTTAACTAAAAGAAGTCAAACAAAAGGTCACGTTATATCATTTCATTTATTAAAACTTTTTTTTAAATGTTTTATTTATTTTGATACAAAGAGAGACAGAGCATGAGAGGGGGAGGGGCAGAGAGAGAGAAGGAAACACAGAACCAGAAGCAGGCTCCAGGCTCTGAGCTAGCTGTCAGCACAGAGCCCGACACGGGACTCGAACCCACAAATGTGAGATCTGACCTGAGCCGAAGTCAGAGGCTTAACCGACTGAGCCACCCAGGCGCCCCTCTCATTTCATTTATATGAAATATCGAGGAAAGGTAAATCCAGAGACAGAAAGCAACTCCTGGTTGCCAAGCACTGGGTGGAAGAGGAATGGGGAGTAACTTCTAACTGGTTTGGGGTTTTTTTTTTTTTAAGTTTATTTATTTTGAAAAAGAGAAAAAGAATGTGAGTGTGTACTTGAGTAGGGGAGGGGCAGAGAGAGGGAGAGAAAGAATCCCAGGCAAGCTCTGTACCGGCAATCCAGAGCCCAACTCAGGGCTCAAACCCATGGAACTGTGAGATCATGGCCTGAGCCAAAATCAAGAGTCAGACACTTACCCAACTGAGCCACCCAGGCGCCCTGGGTTATGAGGTTTTCTTTTGGGATGATGAAAATGTTTTCGGAACTAGATAGAGGTGGTGATTGCACAACCATGTGAATGTAGGGCATGCCATTTAATTGTTCACTTTAAAAGGATTAATTTATGTTGTGAATTTCATCTCAATTAAAAAATAAAAAAGAAAGGTACCTGTAGAGATTGAGAAGCTAAAAATTAACTTTCCAATTAACTGCCTCCAGGGACAGCGAAATGACAAAGGATAAAAAGACTGACAATGGTTGGTTTTACTGTGAATAAGGTAACTATTAAAGTTCAAATCAGGGATCATGTTTTGTTACAAAAATAGTCTGACATTTAACCCTTTGGACCACATTTGTTAGGGAAAAAAGCTCTAGAATCATCATTCAGCTGAAGTGTAGGTGGCAGAACAAACAAAAACCTCCCAGAATCATCCAGCTAAAATCTATTATGTGTACACCTGAAACTAATATAACATTGTATGTAACTAACTGGAATTAAAATTAAAACTGAAAAAAGAAAAAGAAAATCTTATGACATGGCTCTTTGCAAACTGCTGTCCCCAGTTAATGAGGGAACTAATTTGTATTTTCCTTTGTACTTTCTTTCTCCTCCTTTCATTCCACCCCTGTAATCTCACCCCTCGTCTCACAGATAAATGGATGTTTTCAAGTCCAAAGAACACAGATAGCTAAGCTCATTTGCAAACTGTATCTTCTACATTCTCGCTAATACAGAAGAAATTAGACCTGAAGGTGGTAGATAATTTTAACATTTAAGGGTCATGTCCCTTTACTATAGGATGCCTTCACACTTGAGTACCCCATTTCCAACAAGTGGCCAACTCTTCCCTTCACTTTTAAACACACATTCTTAGTCACATTTCCAGAATCATTGCAACTCTAGAAGCGTTCATCTGCTCTATCTACCCAGCCTCCACAGGCAAGAGAACACATTCTTGAACCTTGAAAGAATGGGTTCACCTTTTCTTTACAGGTAAGGAGAAAAATTATCTTTGATCTGACATAAGTTGAGAGTCTTAAATCCTAGGATTAATAATAAATATATATTCAACTAAAAGCTTTCTGCAATGGAAGCCAATTAAGACAAGAAATGTATTGCTTCACTTACCTGCCTTTCCAAAGAGGTCCTTCTCAAAGGGAAGACTAACTCTTATCTTTCTAGGAGTTGGCTGAACTCACTGGGAAGTGAAGGGATCACAGTTTGGGGAGGAGTGAGGCAATGAAATCCCTTAGAGTTTCCTCTATGTCTGGGTTCATGATACAAATGAACTAAATTTCTGGCAGGAAGGTAAGAAGGTAGGAATGAGAGCCCAGGTCCTTGCATTTGCATCCATGTGAGGCTCATGTCTGAGTTTGTGTACCCCAGGCCCAGCTTCCTTGGTTCTAACTTTTCTGCAAGGAGCCCCAGGATCCTCCAAGTTTGAGGGGAGGGATGGGACTGAAACAAAGGCTATAAACAGGGCAAGAGAGAAGTTGGAAAGAACTACATAAATGAGCTTTCAGAATCTTCCAGAGATCAGTCTATGTCACCAAGCAAGGAATCACCTTTTTTTCTAGCTGCTCCTAGTGGCTTGGGCTCTAATTTATTCCCAGTATGTAAGAGAAAAAACACCAACTCCAAGGAGTAAAGAAGAGACATGAACTGAACAGTCTAGAAAAACTCTTACCCTTTATCTCCAAATTCCCTAAATATTAGCCTATTCCCAGACCAAGTCTCCCATCTTTCTCCTTCACCACCAAAAGCCTCAAGTTTCACCTACAGCAGTCATATTCTCACTATCTCCAGACCAGGAAGGCACATGTAACTTTCCCTAATTCACCAGCAAACCCAAAACATCTTTGGGTAGGGACGCAAAGGGGAGAGTGATGCTAGTCTCTGGGATCCTCAAAAGGAGTTAGGAAAGAGAGCGAAAAGGAGGAGGAATCCATTAGGAACACTGCTATTATTAAGCACATTCAGCTGCTTAATCAGTGATTAACACTCCCTGGGGTGTTAAATGTTTTACTCAACTATAAACTAAGCAAGCAGATGGTTTGAAGGGAAAGGAACTTACCCTGCTAAGCCCTGGGCTTCCTTCCTTCTTTCTTCCAAGTGAAGTGAATGCTTGATCTCCTCAGATCTAGGTTGTGGCTGACTTGCAGCTGTCCCTTCGTATCACTTTCCTTTGCAAACTGCTGAAATGCTGGGTCTCTGTGATTTGGCGTGCCCTGCCACTCAGACAGACAACGCTGAACTCTCCCTAATGAGGTAAGGCGGTATCTGGTTCCCTGACCATGGACTTCTCTCCTTCTGACCTTCCTTCTCTGCCAAGAAGGCTCAGTATCGTGTCAACACTCCCAAACTCACCAAAGGCCAGCCAGGCTGAGGAAAGACGAAACCTACTGCTTCTTCAACATCTCTTAGTAAGGCAGCACTTCTGCTCTTAGTCTCATGTCAGAAAAACAAACAAAAAACACGTAGGATTAGTTCAGAAGTCATTATTTGCTTGGTAAGGGAGGCACTAGCTCAGAGCAACAGGAACTCCTGGAGTTCGGGGTATTAATTCAAACCCAAGTTAACCCAGGCCTCAAATCCCTTTTAGCCTAATGAACAATGCTCAAACACAAAACAATGATTAATATGCTTAATTTGTATATTAAGTACAAATATAATACCCAAGAAAGAAGACTAGAAATGGTCATTTAATGGTATCAAGGAAATCAACTGTAGGGGAAACAAAATTAATTTGTAAAATTCACTTTCTATGAAATGAAAGCAAAGTACTTTCTGAGTGAATGTCACATCAGGCACACTCCACTTATTTCAAAAGAGTGAATAAAGAGAGGAATAAAATAAGCAAAATCAAAATTTTACTGGCTAAAAATACATTCTATTTCTAGGAACAGAAAATATAAAAGAATTCAAACATCTTCTCATTCCTCCCTATAATGAATACTGATCCATTTCTGCTTATATCTGGTCCCAGCTATGCCACTTACCTGCCTCTGTGAACATCATCAAACTGGGGAACAGAACAAATTGCAGTGAGATCCTGGAATGTGGTAAATAAAAAAATCTATATATGAACAGATGCAGAAAATGGACTCCTTTCAAAAAAAATTTTTTTTTTTACTCTTTGTTTATTTTTGAGAGAGACAGTATGTCGGGGAAGGGCAGAGAGGGAGACATAGAATCCGAAGCAGGCTCCAGGCTCTGAGCTGTTGGCACAGATGTGCCAGATGTGGGGCTCAAACCCACGAACCATGAGATCATGACCAGAGCCCAGCTGGATGCTTAACTGACTGAGCCACCCAGGCACCCTGAAAATGGATTCTAAAGGAACTCCAAATTGTAGAGCAAACTAAAAGTAGGTAAGGTGGAAGAAAAGTGTTAAGGATGCAATCACATGATATTCAGAACAGCTGTGGACAAAAGAAAATCAGTTGCAATAAGCAAAAATCCTGAGTAAAATCAGAATATTTCATTTTAAGCAAAGGTATAAGGCCTGTTTCAAATTTAACTGGCAGAACATTTAAAGGTTATGAGTTCTGTTAATAGTAGCTGAACTGCAGAAGGTAAATATTAGCTGAACTGCAGAAGGCACAAGAAGTGAGAGATGGTCTTTAAAAAAAATTTTTTTTAATATTTATTTATTTTTGAGAGACAGAGACAGAGACAGAGCACGAGCAGAGAGAGAGGGAGACACAGAATCTAACGCAGATTCCAGGCTCTGAGCTGTCAGCATAGAGCCTAACACAGGGCTTGAACTCACGAACCATGAGATCATGATCTGAGCCAAAGTTGGAAGGTTAACTGACTGAGCCATCCAGACACCCTGAGAAATGGTCTTTTCTAACTTAGGAGGGTCATCTTTGAATATAGAGGGATATAAAATAAAGAAAAAAATTGAATCTGAATATTAATCTGTTTTACCATCACAGCTACTAGCTCTGGTAGACATTTAAATTTATAATTTAGAAAGATCTGAACCTTTCAGTTTGCTTTCATCATGAATTACATTTATTCTTTTTTTTATTTTATTTTATGATAGAGTCAGAGAAAGGCAGAGAGAGAGGGAAGGAAAGAGAATCACAAGCAGGCTCCACACTGTCAGCACAGAGTCCAATGTGGGGCTCAAAACTCACAAACCATGAGATTATGATCTGAGCCAAAGTCGGACATTTAACTAACTGAGCTACCCAACTGCCTCATGAGTTACTTTTAAAAAGCCTTAAAAATGCTCCTATGGTTCACTGTCAAGCCTTAAAAAATACTTCTATGGTTCATAGTTATGAAGAAAGACTAGAAATAGGTTCCTATTCAACTGGTAGGAAGTGATCAGTGACGCACTGGGTGATTTTTCTACCACTTTTAACATATACTACTTTTTCTGAGTTCTGTTTCTTTCTCTTACTTTCTTCCTCTTTTTAATTATTGCTATCAACCCATAATTCTTCTAGTTTGCTAATGATGTTTTATGTTTACCCATGATTTCCCCCAGTGATGAATCTAAGGGCACGGTTCCTGCTATCTGATATTCTAGTTAAGCTCTTAATTTAGAGATGCATAGTTTTCATAAAACAATAACATCAAGAAAAACCTTGAAGGTATAGAGTACATAGTAACATTAAGGGTAGCCCATGGGCTGGTATATGTGTAAGTTCATAATACAGCAACTAAAAGCTGTAATAATCATCAATTTCAGTTCTGTTACCTGAATTTAGGCAAGTATATATATTTCAATTTAAATTAATGCTTTGTAATGTGTAGTATTATATTTATTATTGAAAATTGTAATAAAGTTACCATATGATTACATTATAAAATGTTGAGCCATATCCTAATTTCCCTCAATTTGCAAAATTCCATACTATTTTGATTAGTGCAAAGAAGAAAGAAATATGATGGCAAGAAAATGCAGTATCATGAATATCCTTTTTCTTACTGTTAAAACATCCAATAAATTCCCAACACAACTCTAACAAAATTCTAGATAATAACATTTCTTTCAATTAAAAGTTAAATGATATACTGATTTTAAATATTAGATTTAGGAGGCCTATAATAGGCACCCAACGTCCTCTACTGCTCACTTACTAACGCTCATGTAAGACAAATGTAAAAAAGTTAAAAAAAAAAAAAAAGCAAATTTTATGAAGATAAGAATTTAATTCATCAAATTACCATGAACTGTCCACGAGATAATCTTCGTTGAAGAATATATATACCAGTTCTGTTAACAGGATTCTCTGATTTGCATGAGGTCAAATCAGACTACATCTTCCAAATAAAACCCAACACAGAGATAGGAGCAGCGGCCCATGCATGGAATTTATTGTGTGCTACTGTTTATAAAATACTTGAATAGTCCTGCACATGCATAATATTTCCAACTTAGACAGGAGACCATACAGGGTGCACTTTCTGGCAAACAAAACAATAGATGGTTCCGCTGCCTGGAGCTCTGAGAGCTCTGAGTTGTATTCCAGGGCATGAGGGAAGCAGGCCACCAAATAAAGGGAAATACCAAACTACAGTGGCAATCAATACAGGTCAATAATTGTGGAAAATTAGCACATGGTTCCATTTAGTTTAACCAAGCAGTTCTGTAACTATCAAAAGAAAATGTTCAACATGCAATCTTGACTTTTATGCTTCCACTAACAACTGAATGACTGAACAGAACCATTGCTTCTATGCTGCATTGCTTCATCAAAAAACACTTCCAGAACATTTTTAAAATTTCCTTTTCATCAAAACATAAAAATGATAGAAAGCCAGCAGCAAATCACCCTGGTGGCTATTTAAGCAACTTGAGTACTCACAATAAACTAAAATTTCTCATAACATCTAGGTAACCTATACATGTCGTACCTGTACATCATAGGTCTATATATTAAATATTTGCAAAATGAAAACATGCATACACAAAATACGTCAAGTTTTACAGACATGATTTGAAGTAAAATTTACGTTGACAATGTACAAACTTCTTTTAAAGTACCTTAAATGAGTAATTCTGTAATTCTTCATAATTTTGAAATTTAGAGGTTTTCTTCTTAAATCTCTGGGGTGTAAATTTCAAAAGATCTGGGCAAAAAAGATTCTAAATTAGTTTTTGGATTTGTGTTCAAGTAAGAGAGTCTGCCTAGAAATAGGTAATTTGTAATTGAAAAACCAAGACTATATTACAGAATTAGCCACATTTAAGAACTATAGACCTGAGGTCAGCATTTTGTAGAAATGCCAACTGGGTTTCTCAGCATTTTGCCCATAATTCAAAATACAGCTTAGTAACCTCAGAAATGTATTTTAAGACCATGCTAATTCATCCTTTAAAGACATTTCATGAGAAAAAAAAGTCCACATTAGCTCTTAGGATTGCATTTGAAGTCATGGTTAAAAAACAAAATCTAATTCTACTGAGGGGAAAAAGAAATCTCATTTGTAAACTTAAATGTGTGAACCACAAGCATAAATGGAGGTACAGTTGCCCTCCACTGGAAATTGCCCCAAGCCCCTTGCTCACTCTCCACCTTGGCAGCGATGACCCAATCTTATCAGATAGCACAGAATGTCCCAGGGCCCTCAAGCCTCCATCCAGGAAGGGGGCTGGGGTCTCAAAAGCACAATGGTTTCTCCAGAGGGACTGTGACATTTACAGTCAGCTTGGCCGACCCCTCCAGATCCTGGGGGTGATCTGTCCATTTGGGGCCCAAGATGTGAGAGTCCCTGGGAAGCCGTGGGTCACTGGGCACTATGGTTGCCAGTCCCGTGGTTCTCAGTGGCATGTGCGGTGTTCAGAGAATTGAAACCATCTTGCTGTACAGCATCTTTCCGGGGTGGCATTCTCTCATTGATCCTATCCAAACCCTTTGCCTCTTCAAAACTGCAGATTCTATGTGGTGGAGAGAATCCTCGTATTGCTTAACAAAATGCAAATTTGATAAGTCAGTAATTGAAAAACATTTCTGAGATTTCAAAAACATAATTAATGATTTTTAAGAAGAAAGAAATTAGCTGTATATAGCAACATTTAAATCTTAACTGAATCTTATCCCCATTACAGACTTCCCCTTAAAATGTGAAATGTTTAAACTTAAATATAAACATGATTGCTTCATAGTGTTAGCATAGCCTTTATAAAAGAATACACAAATATAACCCTCCTCTGACCCCCAAATTAACAAACAGGCAATGGTCTCAGGGTCTCAGTGTGACTTCTACTATACCAATTATCTCCTACCTCAGACCCTAAAATCACCAGTGACTATCACAGTAAGGCAGCAACAAGAGTAGGGGCAAGTGAGGAGGCTAAATAAGGTTATCCTTCACATACAAATCTCTACCAAGAGCTTGGGGGGAGAAAAAGGGGATTTAATTTAAAATTTAGCAGATCGGAACTATCTTGGAGGTCAAGGTATCATCGCCCCATCACCACCAGAATGAAATGAAAAAGGTGGGAAATGCCTCCAGGAGTTAGGTCTGTGTTTGGCTGAGAGCAAAAAGTATTCAGAGTTTCATATTTTAGGAAATGTTTTCCTTAATTCAATAGCCATTCACTGCATGTTCTTTGAAACCCAAATCAAAATAAATGGCAATCCTTCTTCAATTGTTGTAATTTCTCATTTACTTCATCTGGAATGATGCATCTTCCACTATTAAAATGTGCATACAAAATATTTCCATACCACTGGTTATAATCTGGTTGCTTTAACATGTGCATTCCCTGGGACTCAGAGTCTGTGTAAGTGAACCAGATAAATGGTTGGGCAGCAAAGCATTCAGTAATGTGTAATATCAAGCCAACTATATGACATACATGAGTATAATATCAGCAAACACTAGGCCAAATAGCATAAATAAATAAGTAAGTAAAATAAAAATCATAGTGACAGCTCCTGCACTCTCAGGTAAATTACTGAAAAGGAGTAAAAACCAACTCAGACCTATACCTAGAGAGGGTTTCACTTAGGAAAAAAATCTGAATAGCACAGAATCATGCAAAATGTGGAAAAGAGCTTTCTTGCAACTTCAAATGCTACAATATTATAGCATAACATGCTGCACTCTAAAGAATTCAGGAACAGTCAATGCTGGTTGCACACTATACTAGAAAAGGGAAAAACCAGATTGTCACTGTGGAAATCAGTCCTTGTGATTAAAAAAAAAAAAGAAGAAAAGAAAAGGAAAAAAAAAGAGGAATGTGACTATCAAACGTGATGAGTCAGTGAGTGTGATTCACCTTGGGCTGTGCAAACTAGGAGTAAAACACACCCACAGGACATTCTCTGATGCCCACCCACACACCACAGATCTCTGCCCAGCGCAAGGACTCTGATCGTACCTTTTTCAGCCTCAATAGCCTCAACTGTGGCTGTACAGAAGTGAGCAGAGGCATGCAAAATGAATGAGAGAGATGAGAAGGGTCATATTGTACAGCAGAAAAGGCAATGATCACTTAAAATATCACAGTATCCCACACTACATCATCATTTACAATTTAACATAAATAGTATCCACATTAGAGAGCCCCATCCAATCCCCCAATCCTGACACAGCACAGTTTACACACAGCACTATGACAACATCGCTCAGAGCACAGAACACATAGACCTAATGTAAACACAGACACCTCAGCACCCATGCAGATGCACTCCAGTATTAATTACCTATCGTGAATTCAGTATTTTGATGGCCCTAGAATTTTTCAACATGTTTATTATATCACATCCATCACAATCACAAGGAAATTCTCTAAGTTGAAATTATGATGGTAGAATTGTAGCAGAAAAGCAAAGAGAAGATTCCTTTTTTCATGTCTAACTGAAATAATACTAATTATCCACTGTTCCTTAAGATATAAACTAGAAGGAATCAGTAATGCTTTTCCTGTTGCTGAAAATTCATAAGGCATAGCAAAAACTGCAAAAGTCAGTATGGCTACAATGAAACTTAAGGGAAGTAAACTTGGTGAATTGCTCTAGGTAGAATATTTCCATAGCTCTGCTGTTTGTGGGTAACCTATAAGGACCCCTCTTATCTACTAGGAACTTCCTTTCTATTCTAACATCGATGTCCCAAATATCCACAGATACTAACATCTACAGCCTTTACAAAATAATGTTTACGTTCAGTCTGTCGTGAACTCAAATTAGCCTCAGGTACTAACAGCATGCACTTGCAAATGAAGATAGAAAGGCTATAACAAACATCTTTTCAAGCCCATCTACCAACTAGAGATGAATCAAGATAGAACTGAGGTCTTTCAAGCAGTAAACTCTGTCTGATATGGACATACACATAGGTCATATAAATGAGAAACGCATTCTTAGTATAGCTGGTCTCTGGCCCATTTAGAGAATTTCAACATTATTTAGTAGTCACATTTTGTAGTCAAACATTCTTTTGGCTCATCTCTGGGTTCAATGTGTATAAACCAATCACAATGAGGACCAGGATCAAAGACTGCAGAGGACAATACTGGCTGACAATATTGCAAATTCTCCACTTCACCCAAAGTGCACACACTCAGAATATTTATAACAGTAATACCCCATCCTTTCTATTTTGCTTCTTCTACAACAAGGCCAGTTTGACTTAGAAATAATAAATTTTGTCCAAAGCAGTTATTAATGTGAAAGAAAACTGATGAATCTAAGGAATTAAAGTAGACTAAATTAGGAAAGTTTGTTGATCTTAACAAGATAGTAAAGTGAGTTGAGGGGACCCAAAAGCAGTAGGTTGCAACCCTGCGCTAAAAAATTTAATTTTCCTTAACTGTTAAACTATATTACAAATCCAATCAGATAAACTTACTATATGCCAACTGTACAAATCACCACTTTAAAAAACTAGCTCTGTACATTTGGAGTATACTCTTAGAATTTTCCCAGATAGAAAACTGGGATAAATGACCCACCTCTATTTGATCAGCCCTGCAACTTCTATTCTTCAAAATATGGACTATTTTCCTTAAAATTTAGACATTGAATAGGGAAAAAAGTGTCTATCAGGATAAGTGTTATACATAGTAATAAATTAAAAATAAAACCTGGTATCACTTTAAGAATTAGTATCTATTTGAGTGGATCAGTAGTTTAAAAAAGTCAATTAATAAATTTTTCAAATTATGAAATATAACAACATACATCTGGAATCATTCTATAGGCTTTAATGTTATACATAAAAGCATATTCTGGGTCAAATTATATTCTCTGCTCTTTCCAGGAGCTTCTAAATGCTCCTAATCCTTTTCAGGATATAAAATATATACCATACTCAAAACTGCTTGAATGTTTAGAACTGAAAAAGTCATTTGAAGCTTAATCATTAAGTTGGAAAGAGATCTGATAGTGCTATCAGAAATTCTATAATTCTATAATTTCAGATAATTCTATCTGAAAGGCACAATTTTTCCTCTATTTGTTTTCAGTTTCATAAGGCCTCTTGACATGACCTTACTAAGTTTTAAGTATAATGTTGTCACAAACTGTGACAACTGTGATACTACACAGGATAATTAAGAGGAATTTGGCATTACCAAAATAGAGACAGTCATATATTTTGCATATAGGTCCTCATGAAGACAGCATTATAGGGCTAGCTCTCAATCAAATTTCCATGAAGAAAATAGACATAAAATTCCTTCTCCAAGAGAGTTGTGTAGCTTGTAAACACTCAAATATCATATATTAAAGTTATTGAGAAGGCAATAGGACTTATTCTCTGACAACAGGACTGAGGTATTAGAATTTTAAAACTTTCTTTTTGCAATACTTAACTTTTAGTTATTTATATCAGGAAACATGTCTACTAAAGTAAAATATTAGAAAAAATTTTAAATCACACAGATGCAGCTTCTGTATGGTATTATGTACTTCAAAATGAGTTAATTTTATTACGGTAGGGAAATCATCCCACACTATCAAGAGCCATCACTGGTGCAGCTAGGGAGCTATCTATTTTACCAAATTAGACCACTTAAACTCAGCATTGTCTTGGAACTCACTCTGCTGGGAATACAGTCCCTTTGGTAAAGCTGTCTTTCAAACCTTCACTGCAATTGGGGGTGAGTTCAAAGTTGGAAGACTGAGCTTCAGGCTGCATGCAAATTAAAAATGAATAGAAATGCTGAGCTTCTAACAAAGCAGGTACTAATTATGAAATCGGAAAGGTTGCTATAGATACAATGCAAAAGTAATAATATATCCAATGATAATGGAGAGATGACTGTGGTGTAGATTTATTAAAGTATGAAGGCTTTCAGTTTTCCTTTTCTTTCATGAACAAAACGGAGAAAGGGTGTAACATTTTTCAAGCCATTAAAGTTCATTCTCTTCTATTAACACTTTTCCTAGTTTTATTGAATGTTTAAGATCTTCATTTGTTTTAGTGAAATTCTTTTTAGCTCATGTTGCTACTGTCTACAGTATAGTAAGAAAAATGGAGGGCAAGGAATATACAGAAAATCAGAGCAGTTTTTTCTTTTAATAACAAAGGAAACCTCATTCAGAATGTAAATTTGAAACTATAATTTTAAAACCTAGCTGTACTTCTCACATATACCAGTGGTGGTAGCAGACAACACAATAACATATAAAATAGAACATGTATAGGCTACAAGTAGAAATTATTTGTCTACAGGAAAATTTCTTTTACTTATTTGGCACTTATGAGACTGAGTGAAATGAAACTGTGAAAAGTCTATCTAATTTAAATTTTTGAATAAATTTAAATAATTTAAATTAGTTATCTTTTGGTTGTTAAAAAAAAACTAATTACGACACCAGAAAGAAAGTTATCCATGACTAAGGAAAACATCAGATCTGTTGCTGCCTATTTGAATAGAGCAAGGTCCTTTGGAGGGCTGTCAAAAGTGGCTACAATAAAACATAAATTAAGACTTTCCATATCACATTTTTTGCTTTCCAACCACAAGGGAAAGAAATCTAGACTTTGAGTTATTGTGTATATTCTAAAACATTCACATCACTCTCTTTGATTTAATCTGTAACGGGCTTTCAAAAAGTTAACCCAGTATTTACACAAATATTTACGCCAAAAAATGTAAGTTTTTTTTGAAATATAAAATATTCAATGAGCCAGATTACAGGAATGCTTTACGTATAATTCTTTTTATTTTCATGCAAAATAAAGGCACACTTAATAACACCCTTTCAATTTTGACTTACAGGATTTAAATTCAACCCCTTATAACAATGACTTAATATCTAATGTTACATTCATGTTCAGAATGCACAAAATACAGCAACAAATGCAGCAAACCTCAAAACAAGGTGCTACAGAGTTGCTTCTACATCAAAAGACAGACAAGCGTCTGATAGAGTAATTTAATTTAACATACTTTTACAGACATACAGCTAACCTAAAGAAAGACAGACAGATTTAGGAAAGCAGCTACATCTGCAGAGGAAGAAAACAGCATGTTACAGACAGTCAATTATACATAGAACGTTTGACAAACACCACAGAAAACAAACTTTGGCATTATTTACCAGGGTACAAAACCTTGCACAAATCTTTTGGCAAGTGAAGTGCATAAGTAGTGTTCTGGGGCCCAAGCAGACTGTTAATTCTAAAATTAAGTATCTAAAAATATAAGCATAGTCTAATACAATTACAGAAATTAAAAAAATAAAAAATAAGAAACTTGGAATTACATTTCCATTTTAGTAATATGGATATCCTTGATTCACATTCAGAAACTGGTGATCTTAAGAGAAAAGGATGCATTAGACAAGCAAAAATCAATAAATTTTTCAACCATTATGATATGAGCTGCTCCCATATCATTTCATTAAAAGCTGAGAGACTGATCATTATTTTCAATGGAAAGGAATCCCCATTCTATCAATTTTCTGCCCTGATCAGATTATTAACCAGATACTACTTATCATATAGTATTCTGCCTCTGTCAGCTGCTGAGACAGGAACTAAAAAGCAGAAGGAATTCCCTGCATGCATTATGTGTATTGTTAGCAAAAGAGTGAGGTGTGCCCCAGTCCATCTGAGGCACAGCAAGTTGCATAACATCATTACCACTTTGCAGGGTCTGTCGTCCTCCAGCCAACACTCCACTAGGCAACATCCCTGTGGGAGTCAGGCCCTTGAGTGTCAGCACGCTTTCACTCTCCTCCCTATAGCAAAGAGATATAACAAACATCAGAGACTTCCAACAAGTACTTAGTTTAAAAGAGGAGATGGGGCCCAGAGGTAGGCCATGTATGTAGTTTATGACATTCATTGTTATTACCATATTTTCCTCAATGCCAAGATAAGATATTTTCTCTATTTTAAATATATGCCTTACAACTGACATATATTATTTTTCCTGAAAAGCCTAATTAACTTTATAATGAGATTCATCATCAATGAGAAACATACAATTGAGAAAATCTGTATTTCATATGCTGTAAAGTTCAAATGTCAGATATAACCAGTTTTGCAAACAAATTGTTAAGGACTGATCCATTTATGTGTACCCTTAAATCTAGTCTTCCTGAATTAACCCTAGAAAGACAGTTTGTGGTTCCAGCAAAAGGGACTTCCTATAAGGATGAGCAAGTTCATCAGTAATACTCTAAGAATATCCCACTCCTGGGGCAGCTGGATGGCCCATTTGGTGAAGCCTCTGACTTCAGCTCAACTCATGATCTTGCTGCTCATGGGTTCAAGCCCTGCGTTGGGCTCTGTGCTGACAGCTCAGAGCCTGGAGCTTGCTTTGGATTCTGTGTCTCCCTCTCTCTGTCCCTCGCCTGCTCGTGCTCCATCTCTCTCAAAAATAAATTAATGTTGAAAAACAATTTTTTAAATAAAAAGTACCCCCTCCTTCTTATCCTGCTCTAACTTTTAAGATGTAGAACTAGTACTTTCATCACAGAAGGGCAACACATACCGAAAGTGAGCAATCACAAGGGTCAAAAACCCTAGTTTCAAAAGGAGTTGTGTTCCCTTCTTCACTATGTAAATGTACAACTAACTTCTTTATAGGAAGAATGCTACTATATTGCTTTTAGGCATCAAACAGGACACTGCTTATAGCGAAGTACAATAAGAAGAATTGCTGTAAAACAAATAATCAGGAAAATTTATCATTACCTGAGAACAGAGAAGACCCTTGCCATCTTGCCAATTGCTCGAATTTTGTTTCTTATGATTTCTTTCCGGGCTGCAGCTGAACCTACTTTCAATGGAATAAATAGAAAAAAAGACTCAAGTTTAGGGCATCTACTCTTATACCATTCTATTACCCTATACCACGCTCATCTTAACCAACACCAAACCCTCTGCCACCAGCTCACATGGAGACTTGATGAACTCATGCCAAAAAGCTTCCTACTCCTTCAGTGTTTAGCTCACCACTGGTCTAAGACTGGAGTCTGATACAGATACAAATGAAAAGTAATCCACAAACATTATGACTCTTACACTACCGCTAATCAGTAAAACAGCAATGGGAAAGAAACTAGAACCCAACCTGTATGACAAACCAGAAAACAAAAATAATGCTAACAATCCTACAGTCTTTGTTTACTTCTCATGAAAGCCTATGGCATGCAAACTAACAGACACGAGTTGGTAATAACTCTGTATGGTCTTCTATTTAATTATTATAAAAGCCTCTGACATGCAGGCTAGAAATATCCCATCTTACTATGATAAAGTCAGTTCCTTGCTCTAAGTGGATTTAAAAACAATGGTATGCAATAACTACTGTGCAGATGACGCTGAACTAAGGACTACACCAGTATTTCAACAATAATCCACATTTTAACCTCACAGACTAGATGTCCTCAAGGTCATGCAAATACATATAAGCTCTTACATCCCTAGATGAGTATGATACAAGGAGAGTGAACGAGAAAAGATTCCCTAAAAAACATGGCTAAGGATCACTAGTATTTCCTCTATAAAGGGTTGGCTGTACTGCCTATCACTGGTACAGAAGAGAATATACCAAAATAATTTGATCTTTGGCAGAAGAAAAACTCAAAGTTATATCTTCCTTCCCTTGGCCTCCAGAAAGAACAACAATCTCAGTCCTGTTATCTCATATATAGCAACTAGAATCATTCTGGACCCAAGAGTGGTTCCTTAGAGCTGTGCTTCAACATGATGAAAACACACATATGGAAGCACCATGGTTGAGGAGAAAGTTAAGGAAAAGCTAAAGAGACTAGACTAAAAGGGGCCATAGGTACACAGAGGTCTGAACAACCATAAGTCTTCTGGGCTAGAGCATCTCATTTAACATTCAAGCAGCCCACAAATACCATATAATTCAAAACTAAGATGATGACTGGACCCTACCACAAGGAAACAGAAAAGAAATCTAATTTCAAAGACAAAAACAAAAGACATATTTTCGAGAAAACAGGCTCCATGACCATGTTTATGATGCTCTAAAGGGCAATATTATGAGCACTGAAGCTACAGCTTTTACAAGTACAAAACTGTGTAGGTACCATGGTATTACACAGTATTTTTAAGATGCAAAAATATTACTAAAGTCTCAGAATCATAGAACATTAGAATTTGAAGAGACGTTAGAGATATATTGCAAAGTTTAATCTCATTTTATAGACAAAGAAACTAAGTTTATTAAATGTCCTGTCCAAGGACATAAGGTAAGTCTGATCTCTTTGAATGAATTAACACAAACATTTTGTTTTAAAATGGACAGAATTTTAAAAACACCTAGACTGGGGGAGAGGAGTATGGGGATGGGAGAGGATGGCTGCAATGAGGTACATTCATATTTTCAGCCTTAATTTATATATCTATAAAATTGAATGATACATAAACTATACTGATTTCAATTTTTTAAAAAATCACTGGAATATAAAAACACTATACAAGTCAGGATTTAAAATCAGTCTACAAACACATCATGCATAATATTAAAGTAAATGTCCACAGTAAAATTACTCCGGGGAATAAGACAGACAATCAAACACCCCTAATCATGCAGGGAAAAGTACAAAACATTACAAATAAGCAAAAGAATGAAATTTTAAAACAAGAGGAATGAAAAAGAGGGAAAAATATTTCCATGCACAGAAAGACAGATATCTTGGAATATGACTTCTAAAAACATCAAATTCTAACTCAGATAAAACTTAAACTAAATTTGCACAAGGCCCAAGAGGACTCTGCATCAATAGTATTCAATGAATGTGCTAACTTACATGGATATGAGGATAACTTATGAAGTCATATTTCAAAACAATGTTACTCTGTCTGGTCTGTACCTTTTTTATTGCCATATATGAGCCGTTCTTCAGATGGAGAGTCCAGAAAAAAGGAAGTGAATGATGGAGAAAAGGTGGTTGAGACAAATAAAAAGATAGAGATTTAACTTGGCAGTGGTACTGAAGAATGAATGTAGAAAGAAAGGGAGAAAAATGAAGGCCCTCATTTTCAAAATCTGAAAAATGTAGTACTGTAGGATCTGGTGAATAAAAGAGGGATGCCACTGGCTAGAACTCTAAAGGAAAGATTTCTTAAAAGATATGTGTTCAGAAGAAATTATGGACAGAATGACTATAGTATTTGATGAAAGTAGACAAATTAGGGACAGAAAAAAAACACGTGAAAACACATAAGACTGATAAGAGACTGTGCAAACAACAATCGCACATTTATATTGATACCCCTAAGGAAATGTGTCACCCATGGGAATAGGTTAAGGGAAGGGTAATGACACAAATGATATACACACTTGTGTGGTTCTTCAAGGACACCAATATCTGCAAAATCTATAGTACATATAGAGAAATGTGGGTAACTCAGTGGAAAATCTTACCCACTCCCAATAATGAATAGGCTAAGCCTCCCATACTCCAAATAACAAGAGCACACAATTTCTTGAATCTGAATTGTAAAACTTTTGCACATACTCGGCATCAATAGTATGTGCTTTCTGTTCCCAATCCAATCTGGGAGCTTGCGGGACATCTTTTTCCAGAAATAGCAACAGATTATTTCAAAGCAAGTAATATATCTAAGAGTAGGCAGTAAAAATGTTTCATTTGAGCTTTCCTTATCTTCCATTCTAATGCAGAGATACATGATTCCATTACAGGAAATGCAAAGTTTTAGTTTAGTAAAACTATAACACATGTGGATTATGTATTTCCTTTACCAAACCCAAGACAAAAGATAAATATCTGAAATAGTATGCATTCTAAAAAATCACAGAAATCAGTGTTCAGATATTCTCTTTAATGATCAAATAATACCTCTAAAAGGAATGCTATGTGCATTTATACATGCAATATGTTTATGCAAATTTTTGCCTTTAAAAATAAATCTACACATACATTAAACAATACAGAATACCAAAGATCATCACTTAAAAAAAGGCTTATTCCTTTACCCAATCTCAGGCTTAAATATGCAAAAATTATTTTCTTTCCTGCCACCAGGAAATCTCCATTCCTGCTCTCTCCCTTTCCCCACAAAAAAACTAAACCCTTATTCTGCCTCCAGAGCAATCCCCCACCACCAAGTTTTCTTTCTAAGTCAGATTTCTCCCCATGCCCAGCTCATAGGATGGTTCCACTGCTGAGTAGGAGGAAAAGGGGAAGGAGAGGACAAAAGACATGCTATTATGGTGCAAGGAAAGGAGACCAATGTACAGAGTTGAGGTGAAGAAATACAGGAATAGGACTAAGGAAAGGAAATAAACCCAGTTTCCGTAGCTCTTTCCCCTGTCCCACCCTAGTATCTATCCCTAATGTCCTCCCCTTTCCTCCATTCCTCCAAGATTTCCCCCAAACCTTTGTATTCCTCCATACAAACTCCTAGATTCATATTCTTAAATTTTTCTTGGAGCCTCTACTCCTAACACTTAGTATTGAAGGGTGAAGAAATGAGGAGTAATTACACCTGCTATGTTGGCAGTGAAGGGAGATCTATTTCTAGTATTCAAAGCTGGAACTCAATGTATTTTCCCATAGCAACACTGTCATAAATAACAGCTTAACAATTTTTAAAATTACTTCCTTTCTATTCCTTCAATCCATGGATGAGAAGATCCTGGGAAGTGAGGTGACTTCTCCAAGATTACACAGCTAGCATAATGGTAGCACCAAGATGCCTAAACCATTGATCCTTTTCACAAAACTACACCACCTCTTTAATGATCCAACTTAACTCATCCCTCAAGTGCAAGAATGATATAACAAGTGGATAAATAAGCCTAATTTTTAATTGATAGGAAAAATGTTGACTAGATACATAAAATCTCATTAGAAGGAATATAACAAAATTTTATATGTATTCCTGTTTGAATCCCAAAAATGATTGTCTATCTTTATATAAATCATAAGTATCTAAACCAATTACTATAGTAGCCTTAAAAAGGAAATTTGTTCCTTTTTTTTAATAGAAGAGGACTAAAGCATTACCTATCACTACTCCTATTTAAAATATTTTTTAAAACCACTATTAATAATATTGATACAAATTTGTTAAAAATAAAAATAAGGGCGAAATGTAGAACATAAATAACAAATATCAGCCTTATGCAAATGACAGATTTTTAAAAGTTAAGGAAAACAAAATAAAAATTATCATAGGAAATAATATTGCTGATCCATGTTCTCAAACATAAGATAAAGCTACAAATACATAAGGTACACCTTATACACACAAAAAACAGTAAGAGATACCAGTTGTAATAATATGAGAATATAAAATGCTAAAGTATTAACTTATGATAACATTTTCAAAAAATTATATAATTTTAAATGGAATAATTGTACATTAAATATATTAAATGGAATAATTACATGAACTATTATATAAAGCAAGAGATCTTGATCTTAGTTTAGAAAACTAAATATCAAAAAAAAACTTCCTATATGAAGATAGAGATTACTGATATGCCAATTAAAACTGCTACTAGATATTTGACAGAATTGACAAATCATAGAAAACTTTACCTGAAAAAATTAGTGAGCTACGAACCAAAAATTATTGCAGTCGTTATATCAATACCTGTAAGATTATCAAGTAGCTACTATTATTTTCATTTTGAAGATAAAAAAACTGAGACTCAGAAAGGCTAACTAATTTGCCTGAGGTCATATAGCCATTATGAGAAACTAGATAAAGCCTGACCTAGTCTGACAAGAGAAATGGGTTAAGGTGACAGAACACAGAGAAAAAAATATTTAATTAAAACTACTTAGGAGCACTTGGGTGGCTCAGTCGGTTAAGCATCAGACATCAGCTCAGGTCATGATCTCACAGTTCGTGAGTTCAAGGCCCACCTTACGCTCTCTGCGGTCAGTGTAGAGCCCACTTCAGACTTCTGTTGCCCCTTCTCTGCCCCTTTCCCACTCATGTGCTCTCTCTCAAAAATAAACAAACATTTAAAAAAAGGAAGGAAAAAACTACTTAAAAATTTTATGGAAAAGACAGATACAAGGAAGTATGTTAGTGCTAAAAACCTCTACACAAACATCAAAAGGATAAGTAAAACAAGAAAAAATATTACTCATTGAAGTTTATTATCCAAACCAAAAAAGAATGGATATAAATAATTTATTTCAATTAATGAAACTACAAACCAGGGTAAAAGGACATCTGTTTGTCACCAACAGATGGCAACAGCAGACACTTGTACATAGCTACTTTGTATGTTTAACAAATGGACTTACAACAGTGTTTAAAGATTAAACCTGTTGGTAAGCATACAAATTTCTAAATAGTTTTTACTCAGATTGTACTTTAATAAGTGGCCAATTAAAATATACAGTTTACACAGTTTAAAGTAGATAGTAGCTTTTTTAAATTAACAATCAGAAAATCAAAGAGATGTAAATTAAACTAACTGTAATTCACTACTATGTAGCCACCAAGCAAAGTAAGTAAAATTGACCAAAACCAATGAGGTGGGCGTGTGGAGAAAATCATTGCTAAAAGCACTTCATATTGCTCTAATTCTTCTGCAAAGTAATCTGGTAGTTCGTAGCTAAAACAATGAAGCTAAAACATATTTAACTCTATAAGTCTCTTCAAGAAATTTACTCTAAGGGGGAAAAACAAACTATTGTACAAGCATATTTATTGCATGCTATTCATAATAAGGATAGCTGAAAGCAACCCAAATGACAAACAATATGAGATTAACTGAAAATTATGGCATATTAATAACTTAGAAATATGTAGCTATTAAGTTTTAACAATACATAAGCCATATTTAATATATGGAAACAATTATATACTGATGGCAATTATGAAAAAGAATGCTACAATAAGATGTCAGGGGCATATAGAAGAGTTTCAGCTTTAAGTTGTTTATGTTTTTGTTTGTCAGGGACTTAAACTTGAAAAAATATTTATATTTAAAAAGCTTTAAGTAAAAATTTCAAGACATAAAAATAAAAGGAATTTTGTTTCTATAGTATTAATTTATACTATAAATGCACATTGGTACACAGCCTGGTTGGCTTGCATAAGAACAAGCAGCCATATCTAACCTTGTTTCTATGGAAAAGATGGTTTCCGAAAATCAAACTAAACTAACAAGTGGTCTCTTAGAACACAACCACTCGTAAGTTGGGAACAGCCTACTTTAGTTTTGGGGGGAAAAAACTGATAACAACATTGGGGATTCAGGTATGTTTCTGATGCATTAAGAATACCATACCAATGAAACAAAAAGCATTTTTATATCGTCCCTCTAAGTGGTGTCCATATTTATGAAGAACCACATTCTTTAGTACCTTTCAATTTTCCTTTCCTGCTATTCTTCCAAATTCCCCCTTTCTCAAAATTCACCTTCTTCCCCATACCAACAGAAAAAAAGTAAAATTATTAAAATTATTTTAACATCTTAATATCTGAAAAATTGTCTGGACACTTATCAAATGGCATAGCCACTTGAGGGCAATGACTACGTTTTGCAAAAGAGTATGTACTAAAGCTAGGCAGTTCAAAAATACCATTTCACAATAAAAAATAGTAAAATGAATAATCATACCATCAAATTGGTCTTCGCCTTCAGTCATCAGTTCATCATCAGAGCAAATACTCAGAACATTTACCAACATTTCTGTTACTATTCAAAAATGAAAAAAAAGTTATATGTTAGCTGACCAAATGCAACTGTCTATATGTACACACAGCAATTATTCATATAACTGTCAAGTGATTTTTAACCCAAGAAGACATATATTCTGAAAACAAGAATGAAGAAACTAAAAAAAAAAAAAAAAAAACAACCTAGAAGGTTTTCAAAATCAGAGAAATTCAATGGATAACAAGTCTGAGAGCAATTCTGTACAGAGTAAGTTTTCAGGTATCTCGGAAAAAAAAATGAAGCCCCACAGAGATAAATAACATCTAAATGTATACATTTAAATTCTTCATTTATGGATAAAGCATTTCCTTACAGAGTAAGAAAAAACTCACGGCCCAGTTTCACTGTTTCAATAAAGTTCTGCATTCAATTTTTTAGAAAATGGACACTAACAAATCCCTTGAAACTTAATTATTTTTTTATGTTTATTTATTTATTTAGACAGAGAAGGAGTGTGAGCAGGGGAAGGGCAAAGAGAGAGGAAGAGAGAGAATCCCAAACAGGCTCCATGCCATCAGCGCAGAGGCTGCCTGACATGGAACTCAAACCCACGAATCATGAGATAATGACCTGAGCCAAAATCGAGAGTCAGATGCTCAACCAACTGAACCATCCAGGTGCCCCAAAACTTACTTCTTAAGATTACAAATGACTAACAACCTGAACCCACAGTTCTTTCTTAGGCTTTCTCCCCCTTGTTTACATTCTACATATTTTCCTTTAGTTTCCAGGATTCTACTCTTTTGGTTTTCCTACATTTCAGACCATTTCCCCCATAAATCTGGATATTCTCAAGGTTCTCTGTGCACAGTCTCTTAGTGATTTTATATGCTCAATCTCTTAGCAATCCCATCTATAACTACAGAGTTTCAAGTATCACCTTTCTGAAGATTATTTCTAAGTCTGTATCACCAGTCTTGACATCTTCCGTCTCTAGATTTCCTTGCTGGTTTTACTGCCAACTATCTTATATTGTCTGTTTCTCCTACTAGAATGAAAGATTCATGAGTGCAGGGTGATGTTTTGTTTACCACTGTACTTCAGAGTCTTGTACAATGCCTTGTACAAGATGGGCATCCAAAAAATATTTGACAAATGAGTAACTTGAAAAAGAAAGGTATAAGCAAGTTTCGATTAATAAATTAAAATGCCTGTTGAATATTAGCCTCTGGATGTCCTGATGGCACTTAGAAATGAACACATCCAAAACAAAATTCAATACTACTCCTATTATTCCTCCTATAAATATATTAATAGCATACCACATGCCAGGGACTATGCTAAAGCTCTGGGAATCAAATATAAAAGGTCCAGTCTCTACCCACCAGAAGCTTACTAATTACTAAAGGGTATCTATCTATCTACATGTACATATAGATATACATGCATACATACACATACAACACACAAGACACACACACACACACACACACACACACACCCACAAGAGTGATGAGCTCTATGCTGTAAGTATGCAGAAGTATACAAAAGACCTGCAGGGAAAAAGAAGGCTTCTAGTAGAGGAATCATGCCATAGGAGTTTGTCAGGTGGAGAGGGCACATAAGGCATTCTAATCGTAAGTTAGAACAAGTATGAAGTAGTCTAGAACAGAGAGTCCAGAAATAAAACCTCACTTTTAAAAAATTAATTATTTTTTAAATTTACATCCAAGTTAGCTAATAAGGATTTCAGGAGTAGAATTTAGTGATTCATCACTTACATATGACACAGAGTGCTCATCCCAACAAGTGTCCCCCTTAATGCCCTTGCCCATTTAGCCCATCTCCCCACACCAAACCCTTCCAGCAACCCTCAGTTTGTTTTCTATATTTAAGAGTCTCTTATGGTTTGTCCCCTCCCCCCTGTTTTTATATTATTTTTGCTTCCCTTCCCTTATGTTTATCTGTTTTGTATCTTAAATTCCCCATGTGGGTGAAGTCATATATTTGTCTTTCTCTAATTTTGCTTAGCATCATACCCTCTAGTTCATCTACATTGCTGCAAATAAAACTTCACATTCAAGGTCACCTGATTTTCAACAAGGGTGTCAAAACAATTCAGTGGAGAAAAGAACAGTCTTTTCAACAAATGGTGCTAGGACAACTGAATATCTATATGCAAAAGAATGAAACTGGACCCCCCACTACACATCATATGCAAAACTTAATTCAAAATGGATCAAAGATTTAAATATAAGAGCTAAAACTATAACAGTTTTAGGAGATATCATAGAGGTAAATCTTCATTAGTTTAGATCAGCCAGTAGTTTCTTAAACACGATACCAAAAACAAAAGCAACAAAAGAAAAACTAAATAGGACTTCACCAAAATTTAAAACTCTTATGCTTCAAAGGACATTGTCAAGAAAGTGGAAAGACAACCCATAGTACAGGAGAAAATATTTACAAATTATTTATCTCACAAGGAACTTGCAACTAGAATATATAAGAACCCGTACAACTCAGTAATAAAAAGAAAACCCATTTAAAAATAAACACAATATTTAAATAAATGTGTCTTCAAATAAGATAAGCAAATGGCCAATATACTACAAGGCTAAAGTAATCAAAACAGTATGGTACTGGCACAAAAAAAAACCCACACACCACTGAAAGAGAATAGAAAGCAATGGATCTATAACAAAGGAGATAAGAATACATAATAGAGAAGACGGTCTCTTCAATAAATAATGTTTGGAAAACTAGACAGCTACATGCAAAAAAATGAAACTGGACCTCTTTCTTATACCATACACAAAAATAAATTCAAAATGGATTAAGACCTAAAAGTAAAATCTGAAACCATGAAACTCAAAAAAAACCTGGCAGCAAACTCTTAGACATCAGCCTTAGCAGTGTCTTTCTGGATCTCTCCTCAGGCAAGGGAAACAAAAGCAAAAATAAAACAATTGAGATGTATCAAATTAAAATGAAAAGGCACTCTACTGAATGGGAGAAGATATTTACAAATGACATATCCAACAAGGGGTTAATATCCAAAATATATAAAGAACTCATACCACTCAACACCAAAAACCAAACAATTCCATTAAAAAATGGGCAGAGGATATTAATAAACATTTTTCCAAAGAAGACATATAGGTGGGACAACAGACACATGAGAAATGTTCAACATCACTCATCATCATGGAAATTCAAATCAAAACCACAATGAGACATTACCTTACACTAGTCAGAATGGCTTGTATCAAAAAAATAAGAAACAAGTATTGGCAAAAATGTGGAGAAAAGGGAACTCTCATCACTGTTGGTAGGAATGCAAACTGGTGCAGCCACTACAGAAAACAGTAGGGAGTTTCCTCAAAAAATTAACAATAGAAGTACCATATGATCCAGTAATTCTACTTAGAAGGACCTACTTGAAGAAAATAAAAACACTAATTCAAAAAGATATATATACTCCTATGTCTATTGCAGCATTATTTACAATAGTCAAGATATGGAAGCAACCTAAATATCCTCTGATAGATGAATGGATAAAGAAGATGTGGTGTATATATACAAAACAAAATATTACTCAGCCATAAAAAAGAATGAAATATTGTCACATGCAACAACATGGATAGACCTAGGGGTAGTATGCTAACTGATAAGTCTGACTGAAAAAGACAAATACCATGTTATTTCACTTATATGTAGAATCTAAAAAAACAAAAAACAGAAATAGACTCGTAAATACATAGAACAAACTGGTAGCTGGCAGAAAGAGGGCAGGCAGGTGGGCAAAATAGGTGAAAGGGATTAAGAGGTGTAAACTGCCAGTTACAAAAGAAAATAAGCCACAGGAATGAAAAGTACAGCATAGGGAATATACTCAGTAATACTGTAATCACTTTGTATGGTGACAGATGGTTATCTATTCTTAAGATAAGCATTTCATAACATATATAATTGTCAAATCACTGTGCTGTACACCTGAAACTAGTACAATATTGTATGTCAATTACAGTTCAATTAAAAAGTTTTTTTCAGGATGCCTGGGTGGCTCAGTTGGTTAAGCACCCAACTCTCGGTTTCAGCTCAGGTTAAGATCTCATAGTTCATGAGTTCAAGCCCTACATTGGGCTCTCTGCTGTCAGTGCAGAGCCCACTTTGAATCCTCTGTTCCCTCTCTCTCTCTCTGGCCCTCCCTGACTCACACACGCTCACTCTCTCTCTCTCAAAAATAAATAACAAGTGTTGTATGAAAGAAGAGAAGGTTAGCACTCCCCTTGACAAGGATGGAGGAGGCCCTCGGGCATGACAACATGCATACGGTTAAGGCACTGGGACCTACTTCCTGGCATCTAACCAACGTTTTTTGAGAGACTCTTGAATACTGAAACAAACTGAGGGCTGAAGGGGGAGGGGGACAGGGGAAGCGGGGTGATGGACATGGAGGAGGGCGTTTGTGGGGAAGAGCACTGGGTGTTATATGGAAACCAACTTGACAATAAACTATAAATTAAAAAAAAATAATAACAAAAAAGATCTCTCTCTTTCTCCCTTTGCCCCACTCCCCCACTTGTGCATGCTCTCTCTCTCTAAAATAAAAAAAGAATTCTTATAAACACAGAATTTAACTAAACATTTCTTGGGGCACCTGGGTGGCTAAGTCAGTTAAGCATCTGACTTTGGCTCAGGTCATGATCTCACGGTTCATGAGTTCAAGCCCTGCATCGGGTCCTGTGCTAATAGCTCAGAGCCTGGAGCCTGTTTCGGATTCTGTTGTCTCCCTCTCTCTCTGTCCCTCCCCTGCTGCACTCTGTGTACAGTGTGCATGTGCGTGTGTATGTGTCAAAAATAAACATTAAAAATTTTTTTGAATAAACATTTCTTCAAAGAAAATAAACAAATGGCCAATAAGCACATGAAAATATGCTCAACAGCATTATTCATTAGAAATATGCAAATCAAAACCATAATGAGACACAACTTCACATCCAGTATGATGGCTATAATAAGAAATATAAAGTATATGGAAAAAATGGAACAACTCACTGCCAATGGGACTATACAGTTGCTTTGGAAAAAAGTTTGGTAGTTCCTCAAAAGGTTGAATATAGAGTTACACTATAACCCACTAATTCTACTCCCAATTCTATACCTAATAAACACGTATGTCCATTCAAAAACTTGTACATGAATGTTTGCTGCTATTCATAATAGTTAAAAGGTGGAAACAATCAAATGTCTTGCAGCTAATGAAGGGATAAACAAAATGTGGTATCCAACATCACTCATCCTTAGGGAAATGTAAATCAAAACACCAACAAGCTATTAGCTTGCAACTGTCAGAACAGCTAAAATCAAAAATACAAGAAACAGGTGCTTGGGTGGCTCAGTTGGTTGAGAGTTCTATTCTTGATTTCAGCTCAGGTCATGATCCCAGAGTCATGGAATCATGCCCCGCATTGGGCTCCACACTGTGTGTGGAGCTTGCTTTAAGATTCTCTCTGTCTCTCCCTCTGCTCCTCTCCCCAACTTGCGAGTTCTCTCTAAAATAAATTTAAAATTAAAAACAAAAACATAAAAAAATAAGAAACAACATGTGTCAGTGAGGATGTGAAGAAAAAAGAACCCTACCCTCTTGCACTGTTGCATTGTTGGTAGGAATGCCAGCTGGTTCAGAAACTTTGAAAGACAGTATGGAGATTTCTCAAAAAGTTAAAAGTAGAACTACCTTATGATCCAGTAATCATACTACTTAACATTTATCAAAAAATACGAAACACTAATTCAAAGGGATACATGCACCTCAATGTTTATAGCAACATTATTTACAACAGCCAAATTATGGAAGCAGCCCAAGTGTCCATCACCGATGAATGGATAAAGAAAAACTCACATATATTTATAGAGGTATATATACACACACATAACACATACAATGGGATATTATTCAGCCATAAAAAAAAAAAAATGACATCGGGGCGCCTGGGTGGCTCCGTCAGTTAAGCGTCCGGCTTTGGCTCAGGTCATGATCTCATGGTTCGTGGGTTCGAGCCCCGCATCGGGCTCTGTGCTGACAGCTAGCTCAGAGCCTGGAGCCTGCTTCAGATTCTGTATCTCCCTCTCTCTCTGACTCTCCCCTGCTCACGCAGTTTCTCTCTGTCTCTCAAAAATAAATAAAAAACATTAAAAAAAAAAAAGAATGATATCTTCCATTTGCAACAACATGAATGAATCTAGAAACTATAAATGGTAAGCAAAATATGCCAATCATAGAAAAGACAAATACTATATGATCTCACCCATACATGGAGTTTGTTTTTTAATTTTTTTAATTTATTTTTGAGAGAAAGAGCATGAATGGGGGAGGGGCAGACAGAGAGGGAAACACAGAATCCCAAGCAGGCTCCGGGCTCTTAGCTCGCGGTCAGCATAGAGCCCGATGCGGGGCTCGAACCCACAGACCACGAGATCATGACCTGAGCTAAAGTCAGACAATCAACCAACTGAAACCAGGTGCCTCATTCATGGAGTTTAAACAAATAAACAAAGGAACAAAAAAAAAAAGAGAAAAACCAAAAAAAAGACTGTTAAACAAACTGATAATTACCAGACAGGAGGTGGCTGGAGGATGGGTAAAACAGATGAAGGAATTTAAGAGTTCACTTATCTTGATGAGCACTGAGTATTACATGGAATTGTTGAATCACTATATTGTACACCTGAAACTGATGTAGCACTACATTAGATTAACTATACTGGAATTAAAATAAACTTTTCTTTACTCTCTCTGCCCAAATTAAAAATTTGGCAGACAGGGTGGAGGACAGAGAATCTAAAGTGGGCTCCTTAATGATAGCAGAAAGCCTGATGTGGGGCTTGAACCCGCGAACCGCAGGGTCATGACCTGAGCCAAAGTCCAACACTTAACCTACTGAGCCACCCAGGCATCCCCAAAATACTTTTTTTAAGTGGTATATCCATTCAGTAGATGATATGGTCACAAAAATGAATGAAGTACTGACTCATGCTACAACATGGATAAACCTTGAGAACATTAGAGAAAGATGCTAGTCACAAAAGATCACAAGTTGTATGACTCCATTTATATGAAATGTCCAGAATAAGCAAATCTGTGGAGATAGAAAGTAGATTAATGCTTGCTGAGAGCCAAGAAATGGGGACTGACTGCTAATGGATACAGGGTTTCTTTGGGAGGATGATTAAAATGTTTCAAAAATGATTGTGGTGATCACCGTACAACTCCATGAATATACTAAAAACCAACGGGCTATACGATTTAAATAGGTTAATTGTATGGAATGTGAATTATACCTCATTAAAACTGTTATGAAAAATAAAGACAAAATATAAACACATGAAACGCAATGAGCATAACATATGCAGGTAATTGGAAACGCTGTATTATGGCTAGAACACAGAGAAAAGATGAGAAGGAAAGAAATCGGGCTGAAAAAAGTAGGGTTCAGAGACCTTTTGTGACAGATTAAGGTTTATCTTGAAAGCTACCAGAAGTCATTTATGACTAATAAATAGTAGCTTTTAGGCATATAGTACTTTTCATCCAGAAACATAACTGTGAAAGAAAGGCAAGAGAGTAATAGCATAGTAGTTGCCAAAGAAAGATATCAGATAGGGCACATGTTATTTAATCTTTAAAATAAAGATCAGATAGGTTTGAACAATTTATAAAGAACTTAATAGAGAGAGTTTGAAAATACAGAAGATCTAAGAGATGAAGCAAGTTTCCTGAAAAAAATAGAAGCATAATGGAATCCTAGAGTCAAGTTAGAAGGGCTAACCCTAGGTAGAAGGGTCACCTCTTCAACAAGACAAGACTTCAGGATGAGTGCAGTTTATAAGAAGGGAAACAATAGGAAGAGAAAGCTCCCACTAGTGATACACGTGTTCTCTGAGAGTGAGGGAAGTAGCTACAAAAAAAAAGTGTTTAAGAGAAAAAAAAAATTAAATTGATAATATTTCCTAAGGGAAAGGAAGCAGATTAGTGAAACAAAAAAATGTTTAGGTACTATCGAGAACCCAACCAATGGTAGCAATCAAAGAGTAGTACTGCTTCATAAGGCTGTATAAATATCTCCAGCAGTGTTCTATACCCTGGCTATAAGAATGGAGAAAATAGATGGTTGGATTTACTGGGGCTAAGATTTATAAGATAAATGAAGTAGCAAAAAGAGAGAGAAAGGAGTATGAAGGTACATTAAGAAGGAAGAGAGGCAAGGAGTGATCTAATAAGAAAATGACATGGTCAAAAGCCTAGCAATCCCAAAAAAGATCGAGAGTACCTATAACCAGAGTGAGGGGCTGCTAAAATAACAGGTTTTCAGCACAGAGTGTTAATGGTAATATCATTACCAGACTCAAACATCCAAGTCTTCAACCATTCCCTCCCCTGCAACGTGCAATCTTGTTAAGTCTTAAGTCACCTTATCTCTATAGTTCTGCACTTGCTCTCTATTCCTAATGCTACCAGGGCTTCATTATATTTCCAGTTGACTCTTGATGGAGCTTCATAAAACAAGTCTCCCAGCTTCTAGTCTTACAGGCCATTTCAACAATTTTTCTAAATGATTAGCATAGTCAATACTGTTTCGGCTGCATCATTTATCAAAGCTCCAAATTCTCTGTGTGGTGATCAAAATCCTCATAATCTAGCCCTAACTTAACTTTTCATTCTTTTTCTACTACTACTTTCATATATCTTAACTGAAAATCAGTCTGAACTCCTCAACATTTGTCAGTGGCCTATGCTCTCTGGCTTTCTGACTCACGCTTAGTAAATTATTTTACCCAGAATTCTCTCACTTTACCTATAATTCCAATTCTACCATTCTTCAAGCCCTGGTTCAAATACTACTATAAGCCCTCTAACAAATATAATCTACCTCCTCCTCTTAATTCCTATAAAGCTAGACTTCTCTAGGAACATTTACTTTTTGTTATCATTATTCATGTTTCTTAAATCCGCTATTAATCTGCAAAGGCCTGTCTTACTTGTATTTTTGTATCCTTAGTCACTGGAATAAAACAGGCTTTCAAAAAAAAATCTAGTAAATGAGTAAATATTACAAGTATGAACTTCTATGGAAGATCATACTTTATTGGACTCTCTAGAACAGAGGTTCTTAAATTGGGACCAGTAAACCTGAGGGGAATTACCAATTTACTTCAGATCTACAAGCATCCTGAAAATGTTAATGTTTATTACAAATGTACACATACTTTTCTGAGGCAAAGTCCATTACTTTCATCAGATTCTCAAAAGGATTTGTGTTAAGAAATTAATGTGTTTGTATAGTTACTTTAATAATAAGAAAGAGTCCTTATCTTTTACAGATTCACTCTAAAATATTTACAGCTACAAAACAATGGATGATATATGATCCAAAATAATTAAAGTGTTGGGTGGGGAGTAGTGGATGGGTATATAAATGATACAACATTGGCCATGACTTGATAACTGGACCAACTTATTGAAGCTGAGCAATTGGTAAATGGCAACTTATCATATTATTCATTCTACCTTTGTATATGTCGGAACATTTCCAACATTGGATTTTTTTTTTAAGAAATAAAAAGCCCCCAAATGGTTAAAAATACAGATTTCATCTAACTTTAGGATTCACTCAGCCTCTAAGGAAGCCTCTGGCTTCAGTTGCTTCTCAGAGACTAGATCAGAGTAAAATTGGCTTTTTCAAAGTGGAACAATGAGACATCATTCACTGTTATTCACGACAAAAGCAAATTTTTATTAGAATCAAGTAGTTAGGCTATCTAGACAGCTAACATGCATTAAAATGGAAAAATATGCAAAGAGTTTGAAAAAATCTTACTGTGCTCAACATTAGTTAGGATTCTATTTGAGTATAATGTTCAAATCTGAGCTTCACATTTTTAGAAAGATATGAATAATTTGGAGAAGATCCACAGGAAAAAAAAACAAAAATGGTCAAAAGGTTTGAATACTTCCTCATCTTTATAAGATGATTTAAAGTGGCAAAAAAAGAACAGAAGATTACTTAGTAGCAGACTTCAAATGTAGGAACACTTGATTCTCCGTCTTTACTTATGAGAGATCTCCCCAAACTAGATTAAATTTTCTCATCTCTCAAAAGGAGTTAGACTACATGATTATTAAGTTCGCTATTAGTTTCTAGATTCTATTATGCCCTGGTTTTTGATAGGTGCATTAGTTGAGAAAAGGTATTATCCCTATTTCTTTTCTCATAACATAAATATTTATACTAGATATAGTGAAGTACTGTATTTCTTTATTGCAGAGGCATTAGAGAATCAAATTAGAATCCATGAAATGTCCATTTTCCTTCTACCTTATCCTCCCCTATCTTTCCAACCCCCAACCCCACTCACATTACATTAAAATAGTTGAGTTGAAGTCTAGCCTAAAGGCATGAGAATGAGCAATATGAATTCTTAAATTCCCTTTAGCCTGATGATGCTATGATTGAACTATTTCTCATACACCAAAGATAGAAGGTTATAAGTGTAATGCATCCCGTGTACCTAAGCCCTTTACTGGCCCCCTTCTCAAATGCTAAAGTGGGTAATTCTATCTCCATATTAATTTAATGTTGACCTACTGAGTAACTGATGAAGACTGAAGGCAATCTTTAAAAGTCTGTTTAATATACACAATTTAAGTATTAGCTCTGTATTTTAGAACCCAAAATTGCATTGGTAGAAATATCATATCTCAAACAGAAAGGAACATTTTGTAACATGGAAGAGGTGAGAAAAAATAGAGAGGAATATAGAACAAAATGTTTTACAAGCATATCTGTACTCTCATACTCTTATTTCCCACATATGGTAACTGAGGCATTGCCTTGTGGAAAAATTAACACTAAATGGAAAAGAAGAATGTGATAAAGTAAGGAAATCCTAAGATTTCTATAAAACTAAAAAAAAACAGAAAAAAATTTCTTAAATAGCATTTATGTTCTCTTAATAAGCCTATTTAGCAATAATAATATATTATTGGAAATTATAAGAAAGCATCACCACTAAATTTGTATACATATTTTATATAGGAAAACAAATACTAGTTTTGAACCTGAATTTCTCTTTATCATTTTTCTCAGAGTATAGAACTGCTAAAATATGACTAACATTGCTCAAAACTAGGGCTCTTAAGTTCTCCCATAAAATACTCTGATATCCCCCAAAAGTGGTGTTAAAATATACAAAAGTGTCCATTCCAAAGCAAAGCTCTCCCTCCATTCCTTATAAAAGATTTAAGCTAAAGAAAAGCAGAAAGTAAAACCCAACAGCTGAAGACAACATCAGGCTATTTATAAGTCTCCTCCAGTCCCCCAGACACCCTCACATGGGGGCTATAAACAGCTAACCAAAATATCTTTGAGGCTCTCATATCCACACCCACTGACACAGTAGAGCTGAACCCACAGTGAAACGAGACTGCAGTTTCCTTTAGTTAAGTATGTGCCTGCAATAGTAAACTGGAGTATTAAAAAAAAAATAAAAATCATACCTTTTTCTCCAACAAATGGTAAAGACCATGTGAAGACATCCATAAAATTGGGCAACCAGTAAGGATGTGGAGAACAGTTAAACTGTCGAATATTCATCACATTATTTTCATACTTTAATACAGCAGCTGCAAGAGAAGTTTGAATGTGAATATAACAATTTGTCTTTAGCTCCAAAAGTCTAAAACACATAAAAGCAGAAAATATTATTTTAACAGGGTAGGGAATCAAGGGGGTGAGTTGAATAAGGACTAGCTGAGGGAGACAGGAACTAAAAACACACTTGTTTTTAACACACTTTTATATAAAGCTAGTCATATCTACACTTATTATTAATAAAATTTCCAGATTATTTCTAGAATGTTTGTTTCACTTCATAATTTAATGATGAACATGCACTTTTACTAAATCCAAAATTGTGAAAACTCAATTTTTAGAGGAAACACAGAATGGCAATGAGCAATTTTCTAGGTTTAAAATTTCATACAAGTTGAAGGAATTTAAGAGTATCTTTTTAGTTGCAGGCAACCTGAAAAGGATAGCTAAATGGTAATAAAACAAAAAACAAAACAAAACCCAGAAAAAAGTATTTTTTTATGATTATATAAATGTATTTATTTTATTTAATATGGGAAATCAAGTGAAACTACCACAAAGAAATATTTTACTTCATTTAGAAAAAATTCCATTAAAAATATTATAACCCAAAGGTAACATACTCATCTCAATTTCAGGTATCCTTCTAATGTTTCAATATGTTAAAAGAAATAATATCTGAAATTAACTACATAGATTTCAGCCACTGGTTATACTATTTTATGGAACTCTGGGTTAGATGGGCTAGATTCCAATCTAAGCTTTAGCAGGTACTATCTTCGTAATGCTTAGTAAATTATTTAACTAACCAATTTCTCATTTATAAAATAGATTATGTCCACCCTACCTATCTCAGAAGTTTGTTTTATGGTCAGAGAATGTATTTCACATGAAAGTATATGCTCTTAGCATAAAATGCTCTGTAGATATTATAATAATTATGTGGTTAATTTTTTTTTCCATTTTAATGAAAATGCAAATGTTAAATTCCTAGATGTGGGATTCTGGCTAATACAAAGTCACAAGTAATATGTTTGTTTCCCTTATGAAATAAACGTATTTTAAATTTAGCCTCAGAAATTAGGGGCTGATACCAAGCTTTCAGCTTTAAAACAAAACAAGAGTCAGAAAAAGAATCTAGAAAATTGCCTTATAGATGGAACGAAACATTACAAACACACCCATACCATGTAGGCACTCAAATCATTAACATTATGTACAGACTAATCACTACTAAGAGACATCTGATTTTGACAAGACAGATTCAATGGTTTGAGTTTCTTTTCCGAATACTCAGAAAAGTAATCCCTTTACCTCCTAAGTAAAAATGATAGAGGACAACCAATAAGACAGTAATCAACTGAGCACTGAACACTAGGTCTTATAATGCTGACAAGGAGAAATCACTGTTGAGGTAGTAGAACGCTGGTACAAAGTTCAATGTAGCACTCTATTCTGTTCTTGAGAATGGAGTCAAAATTTAGATACAATTTTTCTCAAAAGTGAAGCCACGTATCGTTAGATAATTTCTTCAGAGGTTCTGAAGTTTGTAAACTGAACTATAATCTAAAAGGATATTTTAGCACTGGCATAATCCTTAGAGGCTACACTGATACTAGCTTCTGAAGATTTGCAACTCAGTCGATGGTATGGTTGTTTTGGTAATTAATGTTAAGTATTAAGTTTTTGTAGTATATGCTGTATTAAAGTTATTATATAGCATGCTACCATTTGATCTCAGACAAATGTTTTAATCTTTTAACCATCATCTTAAAAAAAAACAGCCTTCTTATTCTGTTCCTTTTTTGAACTTCATGACCCATATTTAGCAATGACCTCATTATCTCTCTAATACTTTCAAAAGTCTCTAACCTTCTGTTCTTTCCTCCTGGCACATCTGTTCCAGTGACCCTATAAACTATGGCATAGTCAACTGAATTCCAGACATGTCAAGACAGAATAAAGGCTAGCTTCTAATTTTCTCTTCTGAAAATGTGAACTACATAAACATACCCAACCTGATCTTTATTGTCCTTGGCACACACTTAATTATATTAAGATCCTTTGGGATTATCTGTCAATAAGCTATGTTCAAAATTAAATGAAATCCAATTATTATACACAGATCAAATCTGGACAAAAGGAGAGGGAATAGAAACTAGTAGAACAGGAGATCAAGAAAAAATATATACAAGGAAAAAAGAGTAGTAAAAGGAAAGGAAGAATATATCTCTGAAATGGAGGTCAGAATGAATTAATTAAAGAAGGTTCAACTACAAATCTTCACAGGGCAATGATAAGACTGTAGAAGTAAAAGTAGGGAATAAGAAAGGGAAACAGAATCTAGATCAGTGGACATAAAACAAGAATCATGATAAACTAAATTAACTATACAGTGCAAATATGTGAAATGATCAAAGCAGCAGCAGGAGCTTTAAGCAGACAAGAAAACATTTTCTTGATTATAAGGGGAAAGATTTAAGAAAGGGGAGTTTTAGAAAATCATGTTTTGATTTCTTGACTTAATTCAGAGCATTCTTTTATAAGATAGCTTTTATGACTGACAAGCTGTGTAATGGTTACATATGAGAAGTTTCACATTTTGGTTTTTATTTCTTATTCTCTCCCCTCCCTTATATCTTATACTTCTTTATAATGAGATTTGGATAGTTACAGTTTTAAACAATGCCTCTTTTCCATTATTTAAAAAAAATAAGTCAATAAAAAAGCTAAGTTGTTTAACAATTTTTTTTATCAACAACATCTTACCTTTATTATTGTAGACATCTAAGTAATTAGGTGCCGAAAAAATTGTTATTAATGAAGGGAACCCTGTAGTTTGACTTTTTCTGTACATTCTATAGCTGTAAAACAAATAGCTTAATATGCATCGTAAAGCATCAATTATGAGTTACTAAGTTTGATTTGTACATAAGGTGTTAATTTGGGTCAGGGAAACAGAATTCTTACCCTGCATCTTGAGCTTCATGAGCTCTAATAATCGATAACAAATTATTGTTTTGCAAAAATTCACACACTGCTGGATAGCTGTGGGGGAAAAAAGTAAATTAAGTAAAATAATGGTTTTCTATATGAAATATATGCTATTTTAACAACTAAAATGTGTTTAATCTTGGATATTTTTCCTTACTTATAAAAATAAGAACATCCTCGAACTGTATTGTGACTAAAGTGTTCCTGTGATTTCTCATTTCCAAAATCTTCAGAAGGATCGGACCATAGCAAGTCACACATTGGTCCAAATGCAGGTGGCTCTTTGAATCTATCTAACTGTGAAAGAAAGAAAAGAAAGAAACAAAGAAAAGAAAATAACTTGTCAAAAGTGAGAATAGAATGGACACAGGAAAGAGGTACCAACTTTGAATACTGTCCATACTACATTGTTCTGAATGGTAAGAGGATATTAAAATATCAGTACAGTAATTTTTACCATTACTAATCTAGACAGTGAAGAGAAGTTAAAGCTTCTACTCTCTACCCATCAAAGTACTATCAATAGGAATCAACCTTGGAACTATAATATATACTCACTCTCCTAATATCATCCAGTGTGTGTATTTCTGGTGAAAGTCCACCATGAACACAAAGAAATTGTTGATTTAAAAGTGCAGCAAGAGGCAGGCTATCAAAGGCTTCCATACAAGCTTCATAGACTCTTTCTGAATATTTAATTTTACCTAGAAGAAAAATAATTGAAAATTACAATACTAGTTTATCATTTTGAAGATCGACCTATCAATGGACCGACTGACCAACCAAGGTGCCTACCTACCTACCTACCTACCTTCTATAATTGACTGCTGAAACCAAGCCAAGAAAATTATAGACACGGATGACAGCCAAGTGGCATCCAGGTGTTGAGAGTGGATAAAGGGGTAATTATAAAAAGGCAGCAAAAAGGAATTTATGGAACAATGAAATTTTTCTTTATCACGACTGTTATGGTAGGCAGTTCTATGTACATGTCAAACTCAAAACTAAACACTACCAAGAGTGATTTTTACTATATACAATTTTTTCTAAAAAGGAAAGCATGAAAATCAATAAAATAAGCAGTGGTATTGGTCTTATGAAGATAAAATATTTGCAGTCTCTAAATTTACTTTGGGATGCAGATCATCATAAAATATTACTTAAAATAAATAAGTTAAATTTCTAAAAACAGCTCAACCCTTTATCTATTTTATAGGCCAGGTAAGGCTACATTAAAATTATACTTAACGCTAAAATAGTTTCAATACTTTGTTTTACTGTAAGAGTCAGTGACTACTTTCTTATTACAGGGAAGCTGACTACATCATCACAACAAAATTCAAGGTCCACCCAATTAAAATAAAAGGAAAAGATATCTTATTCATATATTGGAGACATAGAGAGGTTCCTCTAGTCTACAATGAATGCTTAAAATGGGCAGTGAACCAGGAAGCCAAAATAACAAAAGATAGAAAACCCCACCAAATCCAACTGTTACTTAGTTTTACTGAGATGCCTTTGATCCTTTATATCTTTAAATTCCTGATACTTTACATTTTTGCTGGAATTTTGTTGATTATCTTGAAAGAAAAAAGAGCTCAATTCCTTTTTCCATTTTTAATACTATAACATTCAATTATGAGAAAATCTATATCCAGCAACCAGAGGTTCTAAACTGGTAGTCTGCTAACAGATCTATTTTCCAGCACTGTGATTTAATAAAATTTTTAAATTGATTGCTTTTGGGTGAATGCATGTTCCAGGTCTTATATTTTATTCATTTGTTTATTATTTTTATTAAGTTATTTTTCATAACCTATTCATTTAGGTTACCTACCTCATCATTAAAGTTCTATGACTCTGCCCCCTCTGCCATTACTTACCACTATATTTTTCTTCTTTTACTGAAAGTCTCTAGTAATATGATCTTTACTGGATAATGAGTCTCCATAATTCTGAAATTATTTATACTCTTGGAACTTAACTCTAAGACTTAATATAGTCATGAATATTAACTTAATAAGCACACAGTTAAGAGATGTGAAAAAAGGTCAAATACTGCCCTATATCACATTACTGCTTCTGGCTATTATACATTGCCATTGTCACAATAATTTAAGAGAGAAATGAGGTAAACATTGTAGGTTAAGAATTTCAATCATTAACAGTGTGTTTGAAACAATCTGCAATGATGACAGCATGAGTAATTTAAGAAGCTTCATGAGAGAGCTTCAATATTGGGGGACAAAAGGCTCTACTGCAAGAACAATTTTGTTTCCTTTTGGTTTTTAATCTTCCTGTTAAAAAAAATCACTTAAACATTGAAACTACACACAAAACTCAAAACTGTTTTTAAATATATCTATAAAAGCAAACCTAATAGAAAAATACTGAAATGAAAATGTCTGAATGAAACATCGTCAACCACTAGAGAGCTCTTGACAATCATCCTTAAAGCTTTATGTGTTTGGATACAAAATCTGTTCTTAATGTTGCACTATAAAGTTTCCAAACTCTTACTACCCATATCACTCCAAAAGATTACTGAGAAACTGAAAATATTTCTCATGGCAGTACTCACATTCCTGCTTAAAGGTAAAATATTCAGTAAGATGTCTGCATTCATGATTGCCTCTCAGAAGAAATAATGTGCTTGGGTAAAGAATCTTCAGGACCCATAAATATAAGACACACTGCAAAAGAAAACATTTTGAGTGAGCTTAACTTATATATTTTTGTTTAAGTTGTTTGATCTTTGCTCCTTTTCCTCTAACCCCATTGTCCTTACAGTATTATTCTTTACTATCTTTTTCTCTTCGTCCTTTACTAAAATAAAAACTCCACGAAATCAGGGACTTTGTCATCTTATTCACACTCTCATTCTCCACTCCTAGAAAAGTACCTACCAAATGGCAAAAGAAGTACTTACAATGTGTCAAGCACTAAATATGTAATACCCCTTATTTGTTCCTCAAACAACCCTATGAAGTATGTATTATGATCCCTATTTTATAAACGAGGAGACTGAAGCAAAGAGCTCAAGTAACTGGTCTGAAATCACAAATCTTTTAGGTAAGGGATAGGAATCTGATCTTCTGATCTTAAGCATTATGCCATGCTGCCTTACGAAGGCAATACCCATTTTTTGTGTTTGTTTTGTTGGTTATACTTGTTGCTTTACAGCAGGTAGGTGCTTATTAATCTGAACTGATTCAAAGAAAGTGTAATTTTTAAATAAGAAGAATATTAAAATAAACAGTATAGCAGATGCTTTTCTCTAAATAGATTTATTTATTTATTAAGCTTTTATTTTTAAGCAATATCTACACCCAACATGGGGCTCAAATTCACAACCCTGTGATCAAGAGTCACATGCTCTACTGACTGAGCCAGCCAGGCACCCCTCTAAATAGATTTAACATAAGAAACTCATAGTTTACTTATTTGGTAAAAATAAAAAAGGCAAGACATTTCATGTGGAAATATAATTATACACAAGAAGAAAAACAAACTTTATTTTTAACAAATTAAATATTAAAATCTGTAACTTTTCACACCTTCATTTTATCCACAAAGAAAAAAAGAAATTAAGCCAAGGAAATACTTATTAAACTTTACCTGTCTTTCGCTTAGTTTGATTCTTTTATTATTTTCCTTTTGTAACAGTAAAATATATTAAAAGAGTCAGCTGTAAAACACTCTAATACAAGGACATAAACACCAATATACTTAGTTCCCAATAAGCTTCCTAAAATTGTTCATTTTGTTGTTTTTGTCAAAGCTCCCAATCTTTTTGTTAAGAAGGGCTATTTTCTGATTTCCTTGAAATGGTGGAGGAAGTTTAAGGTGACTGATGAAGAAACTATGAATAAAAGAACAACTCAGGGCAGGGTGGGGGGTGAATCTGGGTAGACAGGGTCCTGAACTCCTTCCTCACTATGAATACTAGTGTACCTCAGAAAGGAGGTTAAAAATACTGGAGAAGGGGATATAAACAACAGGAACCAGCATGGAAATGCACCAGGTAAAGCTTCAATTATCTATTGGGAGAGGTAGTTAAGAGTACAGGCTTGGAATAAGACTGGCTACACTGCTTACTAACAATGTGTCCTTGGGCACAGCCTCAGATTCCTCATCTATAAAATGGATAAAGTAACAGTACTTATTTCATATTGTTGTTGTGAGGATTCAATTAATCAATGTGTGTTAAGTGTTTACAATATGCTTGGAACATAGTAAATGCTCAACAGAAGTATCTATTAGTAAAGCTTTTATCCAACAATTTTACCTCCAAGAATCTGCCCCACAGAAATAATTTAGCAAGTATGCAAAGATATATAAATAACCTGGTTCACTGAAGCATCATTTGTAATGGCAAAAATGTGAGAACACCTAAGGAATTGATGAAATTAATTGTGGTTTATTTAATAGAATATAATGCAGCTATTAGAAATATTATGAACTTATATATACTGACCTGGAAAGACATCACAGTATAGAGATATATGAAAAAAGCAAGTTACAGAACAACATTATAATATGGCCACATTTTTATTTTTAAAAAGAAGAGAGATGCATATATTAGAAAATGAAAATTGTTCCATATTTACCTTATTCTATTTATATAATTAGAGAAATAAAAGGAGCAAAAAACCATGTACTATTAAATAATGGTCAATAGGTCATTTTAATGCCTCTTAAGTTTTTTAAAAGAAATGGATACTTTCAGAATACACAAAAGACTTGGGTCTTAATAGCTATAGAATGTGGGATAGAAACACTACGGCTTAAGCAATAAAAGCATTATAGTATGTTTTATCAGAGAAAATTCAATTAATCTTTTTTCACATGGGGTAATGCCTTCAGGGGCAAGAGGGTAAACAACACTAGCTCCTTTGGGCCACTAGATAACAGAACAATAAAGAATCCTCAGTTTGCACATACTTTCCACTGGGAAAAATGGCAATTATAATTTCATAAATATAGTAATACAAAGAAAAGAGAATAGTTTAAAAGGCAGAAGAGAATAAGTAGTAATTTTACCTAAAAACTTCAGAATATGCAGAGGTATTAAAAAGAACCCAAGATAGGTACTTTAAGGAGCTTATTTTATTAGGAATTAATGGAAATCATCTATTGTAACACTTAAAAGCAAATCAAATGACAGTATTATGATTATTACCTCTATACTAAAATAACCTCTGTCCACATAATCACCAAGAAAAAGGTATCGTGTATTAGCAGGTGATCCTCCTACTTCAAAAAGTTTCATCAGATCAAAAAATTGGCCATGGATGTCACCACACACTGAAACAAGAAGATTATTAGATATGAAAAAAAAACCTCTGAAATAACAAATTTTACTTAAATTCTAATTTCTTTCACATAAGAGATAATGTAAATTCTATCAAGAAAAGTCTCAGAAGGAAGTCAGAGTCTACGAAGAGTCCTAATAGGGATGATGTGTACCCAGGTGTACATGTGCTCAAGATCTAGATCAAGATATAACAAAAATGATGAAATTTGTAGTTAGTGACAAAATATTCACCTAAATTTATAAAGTTCCTCTTCAAGAAGCCAAGCGTATGTTTTAAGATTACAAAATTAAAATGGTAGCAATAAAATCTCCATTCTAACGTAACACTTTCTATTGACTACTATGTTGACATTGAGGTATTTGCCCCTAATAACTGAAAGCAAAGTAAATAAGAATTTGTTGAATCAAATTGGATTATGGCCAACACAACTGATGAAACCTTCACAAAAGCATATTAGACCAACTTCTGCATTCAGTTACTTAGAATCATGCTTATTCACTGAAAACAGGTAAAAATTTTTACAAATTACAAAAAATAATTTGGAAATTCAAGATAATGTCCATGTAATATTAATTTAGTATACCATAGGCTGAAGAATAAGCAGCCCTATAACCAAGCAACTAAATAATGGTATAATTTAAAAAACAATATCCAAAACATAAATAAGTATACCTGTAATTGGAGCCTCTACTTCTATCATGGTTTTCTCTCTCCGAAGAATGGCAGCACCCTCATTGATAATTCTAAGTGCAATTTCTTCATCTACCCGACCTTCTTTTACTAAGTGGTTCTTCAAAACATCAACCCTGGGTATCCCATCCATATCAAATACTTCTTCAGATGTCAAGCGATGTGTTGGGGGAAAAGGTACAGCTGCAATTTTTTTAATTAATAAAAAATAAATCATTATTAATATATTAACATAAAAACTAATTAATGGATCAATAAATAAGAGTAAAACTTGAAAAGCTGGAATTTTTATTTATTTATTGGATAGAGGTGTTAAATTTTTTATAGGTTTTTAAAAAAGAGTAATCAAATTATACTTTTTGTCAATCTATATAAAATAGCATGTTCTTTATTGAGATAAACTGCCTCAAAATTAGAAGTTCTTTCAGGATAAGTAAAACTTTCTTTAAGCCATTACATTTTTTAGCAGAATTCTCAAAACATTATATACTCTTCACCTTAAGGAAGCACAATAAATGTAACTTAATACCACATAAGCCTGAATAGAAAGAAATCCCAAATGTAAGGTGACGTACCATGTTTATAATAAGGAAGTTAAAAACAATGTTTTCTGCTCAACTTGAAAAGAAATTCTCCAGGGGCGCCTGGGTGCTGAGCTGGTTGAGCATTTGACTCTTAATTCTGGCTCACGTCATGATCTCACAGTTCACCCACATCAGGCTCTGCACTGACTACAAAGAGCCTGCTTGGGATTCTCTATTCTCTCTCTCTCTCTCTCAAAAATAAATAAACATTAAAATAACAAAAGAGCTAGGGTCCCCTGGGTAGCTCAAACATTCAACTCTTTATTTCAGCTCAGGTCTTTTTTTTTTATAATTTTTTTTAATGTTTTATTTATTTTTGATACAGACAGAGACAGAGCATGAGAGGGACAGAGAGAGGAGACACAGAACCGGAAGCAGGCTCCAGGCTCTGAGCTAGCTGTCAGCACAGAGCCCGACGCGGGGCTTGAACCCACGAATGTAGGATCTGACCTGAGCCGAAGTCGGAGGCTTAACCGACTGAGCCACCCAGGTGCCCCTCAGTTCAGGTCTTGATCTCACAGTCATGAGATCAAACCCTGCAACAGGCTCTGCACTGACAGCAAGGAGCATACTTGGGATTCTCTGCCTTTTCCTCCCTCTGCCCTTCCCCTACTTGTTCTTTCTTGTTCCCTCTCTCTCTCTCTCAAATAAACATAAAAAAAAGAGAGCTAGTTCCTCTTTAAAAAGAAAAAAAAAAAAAAAGAAAAAGAAACTTTAGGGACTCCTGAATGGCTCAGTTGGTTGGGCATCCAACTTTGGCTCAGGTCATGATCTCACAGTTTGTGAGTTAGGCTTTGGGCTGTCAGAACTGTCTCTCTCCCTCTTGCACTCTGTCTCTGTCTCTCAAAAATAAACAAACATTAAAAAATATTTTTAAAAGACATGTTTAGAGATATAGATAAATATTTATAAAATTTAAATTCATTTAGATGCAAATATAGATTTTTTTTAGTGTTTACTTTTGACAGAGGAGGGGCAGTGGAAGAGGGAGGGAGAGAATCCCAAGCAGGCTCTGTGCTCACAGCACTGAGCCTGATGCAAGGCTCAATCTCACTAACCATGAGTCATGACCTGAGCCCAAATCAAGAGTTGGACACTTAACCGACTGAGTCCCCCAGGTACATCATACATATAGATTTAAAACAGCATTAACAAAAGGTAATTTCAAAAGACTGCTTTTCCTCCTACCTCCTATGTTTTACAAAACATCTCGTTCAGAATCTTTATGCACATCTTTGACCAAATGTATGTAATGTATGCCTTATCACTGGAGGCATTTTTAAGTCCTCTAACACTCTTTTCAAAGATTAATAATCTTCACTTCCATCTAAATGGTTTGATACAAAACTTTTCAAATATACATAAAATGTTATCACTGCAAATTCATCCTAAGCCATAGTTCCCATAAATTAATTACCAACAGCACTCTAAAACTGCTATTTGTTAAACAGAATGGGAAACTAAAAGGTCTATTTTCAACAGTGTCTAGAACAATTCTGAGGTTATACCTAGGAAAAATTACTATGTATCTGTTAAATTTTTTTGATTCCTTTTCACTGACTCAGACAAGTGACCTCATTACACATTCAAAATCAGCCTGAAGTAGTTTTAGACTCTTTACCAAATAGTACTTTGTTTTTTAAAACAAAGGGAGAGAAATTTATAGTAAGAGTCTATATATAGACTCAAATGTAAGGTAGTTCCCTCTTTTCTGAAATAAAAATTGTTTTAGGAAAAACTCACTTTATAGTTGGGCATATATCATATAGTATTTTCTTAATGTGTCAGAGTCATCACTGCAATTATCAATTATTAAACAGAAGCCTGGAAATGTATAGGATCAACTGCTTCTTTGCATTTCAACTTAAACAAAAAACTAAAACAGGAGCCTGGATTAGAATTATGTCAATTGCCTGAGAAAGAGTAATTAATAACCACACTCTATATTACTAGAACAAAAACCAGTAAGAACTCAATACTTTATTTTTTTTTAATGTTTTATTTATTTTTGATACAGAGAAAGTCAGAGCATGAGAGGGGGAGGGGCAGAGACAGAAGGAGACACAGAACTAGAAGCAGGCTCCAGGCTCTGAGCTAGCTGTCAGCACAGAGCCTGACGCGGGGCTCGAACCCACGAATGTGAGATCTGACCTGAGCCGAAGTCGGAGGCTTAACCGACTGAGCCACCCAGGAGCCCCAGAACTCAATACTTTAGAAGTGAGATAAGAACTAAGGCAGAAAAATGTCCATCAACTCTCAAAGACTTTGAAATCACCAACCCCTCTTGCTTTCTTTGATACCTGGTAAAACGAAATTTGAACTTCTTTGTTTTATTAGAACACATTTATTCCCATTACTTTTTACCACATTTAGAACAAAGCATTAAAATACATTTTGTTCCCCCAAATATAGTATGTCCAGAGTCTAATAAAATAAAAATCTCTGTTAAAGTATGTTTTTCTCTAGCCATAGATCAAACAGACCAAACTTGCCCCTAATAAGTAAACTAATGTTTAAGAACTGCAGATTTTGATAACTGATTGTTAAATAAATCACAAGGTACTCTGGGACATTACCAAAATGAAAAGTTTAAATATCTCAAGTACAAATTTCTGAGATTGAGATGGGATCATATTTTTCTCATCAGGACAAGAAAATTTTTTATCACTCTATTCAGGAAAACATACTCTTTAATATGTTGCATTCTAGATTATGTATGCTTTCTAATAATCAACAACAAAATCCCACTAGTGGCTGAATTCTATTCAAAACACAGAACTTCCTAAAAATCCAACTGGGAGACCAGTCCTCTCACCCCCAATTCAACCAGTCACCAGCATTACTACATACTTTCATTTTCATGCATTATGAATGCTCAACTGCAATTCACACTCAAGTATTGCCCCCAAGAGCCAAAATGTCTTTATTCATCGAAAAAACTCCTCATGGGTAAGTCACCTATAGACCTATGCTTTTCTACTTCTTTTTCAACTCAAGGCATACTTTCACATGTCAAGACTAGCTGGGATACATTCTAAGGAATAAATAGAGGTTGAAAGGTAAAGAAATGCCACCATAGGGTGCCTGGGTGGCTCAGTCGGTTAAGCCGCTGACTTTGGCTCAGGTCATGATCTCGCAGTTTGTGAGTTCAAGCCCTACATCAGGCTCTGCGCTGACAGCTCAGAGCCTGGAGCCTGCTTCAGAGTCTGTGTTTCCTTCTCTCTCTGCCCCTCCTCTGCTCACTTTCTGTCTCTCAAAAATAAACAAACATTAAAAAAAAAAAAAAGAAATGCCACCATAGATAAAAGCAGATGAAAACTTTATATCATTGTTCTAACAACACAATGCTGAAAGTAGAAAATGAAGTTTCAGGTACAGAGCCTGCTTTGTGACCTGACCAGGCAAAAGAAAGCCAACCAAGCAGAATTTGGCCTAATAGGGGGTTAATTATTGACCCTGTTGGTCAGAAAGTTAAAAAATTTTTTTTCATCAAAAATATTCTGGGGGATCCTGGGTGGCTCAGTCAGTTGAGCATGTGAGTTGATTTTGGTGCAGGTCAAGATCCCAGGGTCATAGGATAAAGCTTCATATCAGGCTCTGAACTGAGCATGGCGCTTACTTAAGATTCTCTGTCTCTCTGCCCCTCTCCACTTGCGCACTCACTCTCTCTAATTAAAAAAAAAAAAATTCTCAACTACTTTCTTTGGGAATTCCTAAATCATTTTAAAGCATTCCCATCCATTTTTAGGCATTTAAAATTTTTTCTTTTGGGGCACCTGGATGGCTCAATTAGGCCTCCAACTCGATCTCAGCTCAGGTCATGATCTCACCATTCAGTCTGGGAGATCTGTTTGGGAGATTGAGCACAAAGCCCACTCCCTTGCTCTCTGCCCCTCCCCCACTTGTGCACATGCATGTCTCTCGAAATAGATTAAGTAAACTTTTTCTTTTTATTTCTATTTCATCTTTAGCCAATTAATCCTGCTTTTCTAGGATTTTCTTCTAATATATTTTTCCTCCTTATTGTCACACTATTTTTTCCTACTCTTCTATATTTGTGATAGGGAAAAAGCAGAATACAAATGTATGTAAATGTAATGTAAATAGTTAATAACTGAGACGGCTAAAAATGAGGTTTAGCTGGGAAAAACTAAACAACTACAAAATAATCTCAAATCACCAAGTTTCCAACACTAGAAAACTTGATTTATAATATTCATTTTGACCCAACTATTCTGTTGAAAAATTTCCTTTAACTCAAATATTGGCATGAAGCACACACATCTATATAGTAATCAATAACATTCACAAGTTATTTTCATTCAGACTTAATGTATGGTGACTTAAAAAATGTCTAAAGCAAGTTTTAATTTAGGAAGTTGGAAAAACCAGGAATACGTATTGATCAGGGATAGGGGAATAGCACAGATTTACTTTTTCTACTACTGGGTAAGGAATCCTAGAAATTAACTAACTCCTATTCCCCAACTCTAACCAAAGACTACAAATTATTAGTCTCACGAAGCCACCAACACCAACTGGGGTGCCTGCAGCCTATGCCAATTGAACAACTTTACTACAAAGAATCATTTAGAGTCCTGTGCTTCTGATCATTGCCATTATTGGCAACTATCCAAATAAAGTCCCTTCTGTCATCTATGCTTCTGAATTTTTCTCCATATTTCTTTTATACCATGCCATCTTTGGCTGTTCTCCTTCTCAATCCTTTTTTCATTTAGGCCTCCAGAATTCCCATTGTTATAAAAAATGTTTATTTAAGAAAGAGAGAGGCAGAAAGAGAGGGGGACAGAGGATCCAAAGCAGGCTCTGTACTGACAAGCAGACACTGATGCAGGACTCAAACCCGTGAACTGTCAGATCATGACCAGAGCCAAAGTTGGTCACTTAACTGACTGAGCCACCCAGGTGCCCAGTATTTTAAAACTCATTCCTATTCCCCCTACATACACACACACACACACACACACTCTCTCTCTCTCTCTCTAGATCTTCACAGTAATGGTGTCTTCATCTCTTTAGGTTAATTAAATCTTAGTTATCCTGAAGGACACTTTTCAAACACTTTTTTAAAAATGGATGCTGTACATTTTTCCACACTCCACTACTCTCAGCAGAGAAGGCTTTAAGTGTTGCTTTGCATTACACTTATAATTTCATCACTCCACTTAAGAAAAAACTACCTTCTCTTCTGAGATTTATGCCTTCTAGACAGTTTATCCTTGTCCCTGCAATCTACTAAACTTCTAGTCACTTCTCACATGCAACTCTGGCTCCTGGCTTGCAAGCTTTCTCCATGCTAAATCCTATCATCAATGTCCACATAATTATCTATTTAAAACTTAAGAACTGAGAGATTTGAGTTCCACTCCACTTCAACTCCATAGTCTTGGTCATAATTACTGCTCTGCCTCTGAAATCCTGAACTCCAATCTCTCACTCAATGATTAAAACCTATCCTTACAGTGCCACTGCCATTACTCCATCTCTTCTTCAATTATATTAAAAAGCTGGACAACCCTTCCTTATCAACTCCCTTTGGATACCTTTGCTTCTTATAATTTTAAAGTACTCCCTCATTCACCCACTTTTTAAACAACATCCTAAATTGTTTTGCCCTTTTGTTTTAATCTATATATAAGGGAAAACTGCAATTCTTGGATGAATTAGCTTCTAAACTTGGGTGCTAAGTATAAAATCATCAAAATGGCCCCGTGCTACTACAAATTCATCATCCCCAATGTAGTTGGTCATTGGAACTTCTCAGCAATCCTATTAAACATTCTGTCTCCCATACTTTTCAGTAGAAATTTCGAACAGTCCCCTCTTTCTTGAACCCTTCACTCACTTTATCTCTTACTCAGTAAATCAACTTTGTATCTAATTTCAAAGAAAACAGAGGCCTTCAAACCAAATTTCACTTTCCTGCTCCTCTCCACACATCAACACCAGTATGCATCTTTAAATTTCTCCTATCCTTTACTAAACACTATTTGTATCTTGAATCTCACTCCCCCAACCTCTTAACTACAATCAAGTCACCCTCTACACCCTTTCCATGATCCTACTGTTTCCTCTGCCTCTCTACTGGGTCTTTCCTTTAGGAAATTAAACATACTTAAATCTTTATGATCTTGAAAATTCAAAGGGCTAAGTGGCTGGGCACCTGGGTGGCTCAGTCCATTAAGCGCCTGACTTCGGCCCAGGTCATGATCTCATAGTCCCTGGGTTCCAGCCCCATGTCAGGCTTTGTGCTAACAGCTCAGAGCCTAGAGCCTGCTTACGATTCTGTATCTCCCTCTCTTTCTGCCCCTCCCCCACTCATTTTCTGTCTCTCAAAATAAAACATAAAAAAAAGTTTTTTAAATAATAATAACAAAAACTTGCTCAGTCTAGGGGCTCCTGGTGGCTCAGTTGGCTAAGCGTCCGACTTCAGCTCAGGTCATGATCTCATGGTTTGTGGGTTCAGGCCCTGCATCGGACTCTGTGCTGACAGCTCAGAGCCTGGAGCCTGCTTCGGATTCTCTGTCTCCCTCTCCCTCCCCAGCTCATGCTCTGTCTCTCTCTGTCTTTCAAAAATGAATAAATGTTAAAAAAATTATTTTAAAAAAAACAAAAAAACTTGCTCAGTCTAGACCCCTCCCCTAAACTCCAGATCCCCAATAAACTATTAAACATCTCCACTGGGATATTCCATACATATCTCAAACTTCGTATGTCCAAAATTTAGTATATGATTTCCCCCTCTAAACCATTACCCACAGTTACCCATTGAGGATTGTCCTAGAATTCTCTTTATTCCTCACCCTACAGGGCCAATAGGTCCTAAATAATTACCTGAATTGTTTCTGCTCCTTTGGTTCTGAGACACTGAATGAGGACTTTTATTCTAGGAGTACTACAATCTTTCCAATTCTCTCTACTCTACAACACTCAGAATATGCTTTCTAAAATTCAAATCTGAAACTTCTCTTGATTTGAGACTGGCTTTATTATACAAAATCCAAATTCTTCATCTTCATATGGCATGCAAGATCCCCTGTGATCTGAACCTTGCCTACATTTCCAACCCTAATCTTTTGTCACTACCTCACATCCCAGATAACATTATACACTCCAGATACCTTATTTTCATTTTTTAAATTACATTACTTATTTTTAATCTTTATAGTTTTGTATACCCTACTGTTTGGGGGTACACTATTTCCATCTTTTATCTAACCTCTCCTTGTCCCAAAATGTCACTTCAGTGTTTCAATTCTTGAAAATTCTTCCTCATGTTCCCAGACTAGATTAATGGTGTCCCTTCCTTTGTGGTCCTATAGCATAGCATATAATGAAGACCTATATCATGGCACTTACCAATTACACTGTCAGTATGTCTCCTCCACACTCTTATAAACTCTTTGGAAGGGAGGGGGCTATGTCTTTCATCACTACATAGTGATTAGAACATTGTTACCAATGAATGCCTATTAAATTAATGATATAGTTTCTAAAATACTTGTATATCTTGACACTATACAGCAATGACAGTATATTTATACTGCTTTGTTTACAAAGTACATGGGGTGGCTGGGTGGCTCAGTCAGCTTAACGTCTGACTTGGGCTCAGGTCAAGACTTCACGGTCCGTGGGTTCAAGCTCCACGTCGGGCTCTGTTCAGCTGCTAGCTCAGAGCCTGGAGCCTGTGCTTCAGATTCTGTGTCTCCTTCTCTCTCTGCACCTCCCCTGTTCACGCTCTCTCAAAAATAAATAAATGTAAAAAAATAAAAATAAAAAACAGGGGAGCCTGGGTGGCTCAGTTGGTTGGGCGTCCGTCTTGGGCTCAGGTCATGATCTCACGGTTTGTGGGTTCAAGCCCTGCTTTGGGCTCTGTGCTGACAGCTCAGAGCCTGGAGCCTGCTTCAGATTCTGTGTCTCCCTCTCTCTCTGCTCTTCCCCCATTCATGCTGTTTCTCTCTGTCTCAAAAATAAAAAAATAAACATCAAAAAAAATTTTAAACAAAATTACTTTCACATACATAATCCTACATGATTTCCAGAAGCATCCTGGGAGTTTAGTAGAGCAGATTTAATTCCTGTTTCACAAATCGGATAACATGTTCAGAGAAGTTAAATGGCTCTCAGGGTGTTTCAACTAGTAAGGGCAGAATCATGGCTGAAATTGAGGTCAGAACGCTACTCCAGTACAATCTGTCCTATACCAACAAAATGGCAAGTCATCAAAAGTCTTCTCATCATGAAAAGGGCATGACCAACCCAGGTGCTAGGGACAGAAGCATGCACTAGCCTCATCCTCTAAGAAAAGATTCAATAAACCCTATAGGACAGTCTTCAAAACTTCAAAGTATCCCTTAGATTCCTTTAAAACAATTTTTAATGCTTTTTATTTATTTTTGAGAGACAGAGAGAGACAGTTGGAGCAGGGGAGGGTCAGAGAGAGAGGGAGACACAGAATCTGAAACAGGCTCCAGGCTCTGAGCTAGCTGTCAGCACAGAGCCCAACGCGGGGCTCGAACCCACGAACCATGAGATCTGACCTGAGCCGAAGGCGGACACTTAACCGACTGAGCCACCCAGGCGCCCCTCCTTAGATTCCTTTTAGTCTGTGGTGGTTATCTGAATATAGTACCTTTCCCTCAAAATTGGTTCTCTTTCCTGTCTTATTTTTGACATAGTTATCACCATTCTCTATCACTGGGACTTAAAATTTTGGTGTCATTGTTCTCTGTCACGACTCCAAATCTTATTGATTCTTCAAATTCTCTTCATTTTCTTATATATCCATTGCTGCAATGCTAGTTCAAGTTCTTATTATTCTGCATACTAAAAAATCTAATTCCGCTCTACTTTCTCTCCCCCTTGATTGTACAAAGCACTGATAGATTAACCTACTCAAAAATTTTGTGTAGTTTCTTAAGAACTAAAGATAAAGGGGTGGGGTGGAAATAAGGAAGAATAAAAAGCTTGGAACTTATTTCCAAGATCCTTTTCTATTTGACCATTCCCAGTCTTTTACATGTCATTCCAATCTGCCTCCAACTACAATTGTTCAATTTAATCAATCCCTAAAGCAAAATTAGTCTGACCATTGTTTCCTTAAAAAGTTTTGCTCTTTTACCTGTTCCCAAAATAATCTGCCTTCTAATATTACTCAGAACTTGCATTATATCTGGCTTCTCATTCTCTTAAATCATACTTTGGTCATTTTAGACTACTTTGCTCCTGAGATGCTGAATAAGGCGTTTTTATTCCCCTAGAATTACTACAATTTTTTTAAGGTTTTTTTTTTTTTTAAGATTTTTTTGTATTTAAGAGAGTGAGAAAACGGGAGGGACAGAGAGAGGAGGATAGAGATCTGAAGCAGCCTGTGTGCTGACAGCAGCAAGCCCGATGCAAGGCTCAAACTTCCAAACCATGAGACCATGACCTGCGCCAAAGTTGGATGCTTAACCAACTGAGCCACTCAGGCGCCCCCTACCATCTTTCCCATTTTGTCCACTGTACAAACTTGGAATACTCTATCTAAAATTCAATAGTTAATCTTCTGATACTGTAAAATAATTTTTTTAATGTTTATTCATTTTTTGAGAGACAGAGACAGAGCAGGAGCAGGGAAGGAGCAGAGAGAGAGGGAAACACAGAATCTGAAGCAGGCTCTGGGCTCTGAGCTGTCAGCCCAGAGCTTGATGCGGGGTTCAAACTCACAAACTGTGAGATCATGACCTGAGCCAAAGTCAGATGCTTAACCAACTGAGCCACCCAAGTGCCCCAATCTTCCGATACTCTAATTTAACCCTCTCCCCTCCTATTATTTTGTTCTATACAATACTACGTTACCTTTCAAAAACCAAGATACTGGATCATTCTTCTATTTTAAAATCTTTAATAATAATAATGGCTACCATTGGTTGACTATTTATCAAGTGCCAGGCCATGCACTGAGGTACGTACTTTATTTGGACCATCTCCATTAATCCTTCAAAAACCCCATAATAATACTTTATTAACTCTATTTTACAGGTGAGAACACTCAAGCTTGGTGATATTAAGTGTCTTGTCCAGAGCCTGTGTTCTTAATTACCCAAAGGCTATACTGCTTATTAGCTTAAGTTTCAGCTCCTCAAGTTAGTGTACAAAAGACTGTTTCCAACTTCGCCTCCTGCCACCCCTAGCCAAGCACTTTATATACTGTCACACACACATTTTCAAGCTTCCTCCCCATCCCCCACTCCCAAACTCCATGCCTTTCCTTCTGTTTTCCCTACTCCAGTCCTGCCTTCTTTCTAGAAAAATTCTTCTCTGCCTTCAAGGCCCACCTCAAAACATAATCCTCTCATTGATGCTTTTTCTCCAAATAAGAGTCAACTCCTTCTTTACAGTCCAATAGCACTTTGTACAAAATCTGTTATATTATTTCCAATATCTCCCTCACTAGACTGCCAACACTCCAAGAGAATCTTACCTAACTGTATCTAAACCAAGTCTGTCAATGCCTAATAATTATGCTTTGGTACTCAATAAATGTTGCACAATAAAGAGTCCCAATCCTCTGCCTATTTATATCGTACCCTTCCTTCAAGGCCTCTTTCTTCCTATACAAACCCTTGTTAGACCATTCCAGTCCAGAGTCATCACCATCACCATCTCTGCTGAACCCAAACGAGTCACTGGCTCTGTCACTTACCTAGCAATTAATGATCCATCCTTATGACATATATAAGAAACTTTTGACAAATATTTATTTCAAGGACCAAGGGTGTTCTTCTGTTGTCTCCCTACAGCTCTTAACATACAGCAGGCATTTACAGCAAGTATTTAATAAATATTTGCTATTTAATTATTCTGGTGTTCCAAAATTAATTTTACACAAGATATAAGGATGCTCAATTATCTTCAGCTAATTTTATCTCTATGTGTAAATAAACACTTCTATGAAAAAATGAAATGAAGTCATATGGTTGGTATTAAGATAAACCTCATTTAATAAATCAAGATTCTTTTCACCAAACTTTTCCTTGCGATTCTTGCTAATTCATTAAATAGCTCTGGAACCTGAAGCTTTTGCTTTACAACTGAGCAGCTGTCTTTCATCCTTGGCATTTTCCTTCTAAGATGACCGTTACCACAATGTTCTCTCTCTTTCCCTCTATTCCTCCCTCCATCTCTATCTCTGTCTGTCTGTCTCTCTCTCTCACACACACACACACACACACACACACACACACACACACACACAGAATTTTCTCTGTTCCCTTGCTTTCTCTAGGACACATGGTACTAAAGATTTATTTTAGTATGCTTAACAGTTTAATGGGGGTAGAAGGAAAAAGAAAAATCATTTTGAGTTATCTTTTTAGAAGTGTCTGGGTGGCTCAGTCAGTTAAACATCAGACTTCAGTTCAGGTCATGATCTCACGGTTTTTGAGTTCAAGTCCTGCAAAAGGCTTTCTGCTGTCAGCAGCAGAGAGCCTGGTTCTGATCCTCTGTCCTCCTCCCTTTCTGCCCCTCACCTGCTGGTTCTCTCTCTCATACAAAATAAATAAATAATTTTTTTTAAAGTTATCTTTTTGGATAGGTAAGTCCACAAAATAAATTTTGTAAACAAAAATTAAAATTCAAGTTGCTATAAATTATGATGAAATAGAACTAGCAAGAAACACTGGAATAGCCATGTGACTGAAAGATGTATGTGGGTCATCTAAAAATCTGTAATGAAAATAAGCAATCCCAATAAAGCTAAGGTACTAGACAATTCTTGAGCCAAATGACCTAAGATTTATAAGGAAGGCAGCTGGCAACAGAACCTAAATGAATGGTAAGTCTGCTCATCAGAAATAATTTATCAGCTTAAAACACATACACACTTCAGCATTTTGTTCAATCTGAAAGACTTGATCATTTAAGACATAAGGTTAATATAACCTAGGAAATAAAGAAAAAATATTGAATGCAAAAGAAAGTTGAGTCACAATGTGCATATTAAATGAATATGTACACAATATAGACAATGCACTCTAAGTGATAAAAGTGAATTTTTATATCAAGACTAACAGATTTAATAATCTCAAGAGACAGTCAAGTTTTACAAATCTGGACCTCATTTATACAGCATAAAGCACTTACAAGAAGTATTTAAAAATATCTAGAAATAAAAGGTAGCATCTGGACAATTCAGGTCAAGTAAATTGGGGGCAGGGGGAAGAGGGAGAGCAATATACATTAATTCAGGGTTTTATGCTTCAATTACCATACCAATTTTGTTGATGTGTCAGTAAGGCACTTATGCAGATACAATTGGCTATTTTTCCTAGTTTGTTTCTATTTTATTTCCAACTTCTTATTTTAGCTGAAGAACAGAAAAATGCTTAACACAAAATAGTTAAGAGGGCATATTAGCCCAGCTAAACCACTGGGCTATAACAACTTGCAAACAGAAAAATCTGACCTGAGCCAGCAGCAGAGTAGGCTCAGAAATGAATTTGCCTGAACCAACCAGGAAACCTATTCATCCATAATGAGCGATATAATAATTTCAGTAAAAAGCTAATTACATTAATACATGAATCACCTCCAGTATTCCCAGATCTCAAACTTCACATGAAGTGAACTTCAGGCATGTGATCTTAAACACAGAAAGATCTTATATCCCCTTCAAAACCGGCCTACTAAGTAGAAGTGCAACAGCATAAAATTTAGAGATAAGAAGGAAAAGTTTCAGAAAGTAAAACACTACCTGTATTGAATGCGAATGATGATCTCCATAATATTACTACTATGAAATGGTATAGATGCAAAACTAGCACATACGAGACTTCTGAGAAATCTGGATTTTAACAAGTTGAACTAGCACTGTGGTCCTGATTTTCTGGAAAGGGTGTTCTCTATCCTCAAATAAAACATTACAGTACAATTACTGAAAGAAGGCAGGCAAGAAAGAAGCCCAACGATGAAATCTAAAAATGGATTTCTGTATGAAAGGTGAATTTCCCAGTAATTTCTGAGGAAGCCGAAGCTGAGATTCCACGAGCAGTGCAAACTAGTCTGTTTCCACCATCTCGAAACATGTGATCCTTATCAAGCATTCAAATTGCTAACAAATTCCATAAAGAAATCAAAGTTGTCTTTGTGAAGAATATACTACTAAGTACATGAGATCTTATACCCATGAGCTCTATTTATAATTTTATAAATTTATATAATTTTCCATACCAACACAATCTTTTCCTATTTACCTAAATAAATGACTTTTATTCCACACCAATAACCTACAAATACGACTGCTGTGGATTCACAACTCACCCCTAAGGAATATACCTTATGTTTGCAATCTTATTTTTACTGTATTAAAGCAGTACAGGGAAAACATTACCATATGTATGACAAAAAAACAGGAATATTCACAAGCATAAGGATAGCAAAAATTCACTGTTTGGGAATGTGACTGGTTGTCCTTTCTAATAGTAGGGTGAAAAGTGCCCAGGGAAATGAACATACAACACAGATACATAATCAGAAAAAGAAGAGACAGCCCATGTGTCTGTTCCCAACCCCCACAAAACTTAAGATAAATGCCTGGACTACCAGTGTTCTTTCTCTTCATCTCTTTTTATACAGATTTCACAGGACAAGGATTCCATAAACTCTTTATTCAGCTCATTCCAATGACCAGCCCAACTGGATGTACCACTAACTTTTAAAAATTGTCTACACAAGCCTGAATACAAATCAGTGTTATTATTGAGGCTCAAACTGAAAAATTAAAATTAAAAAAACACAAAGGAAAAAGGTATTCTTGTTTTTAAAAATTTTAATGGGAACATACCTGGTGAAATTGCAAAAACTGGACTAACAGTGTTTAAACATTGTGCCAGTATATTTGAGAAGCTGAATGAAAATAAATAAATGAAAGAAGTATCTAACTTTCCAAAACAAACATAATACAATAAAGAAAACTTTTTTCTAAAGTCATGTCAAATTATTGACCAAGCTGCATGGTAAAGAAAAATAAATTTCAAATTGTTTTTCACCTCCACAGCAGTGTCTGAAGTTGATGGGCTCTCCTAGAGGGCATGGAAATCTTAAGCAATAGTCAATTTGTCCTCAGTTTCTCTATTTTAAAATTTTCTACTGACCTGTTGTCAGTAAACATACATATATTCTGCCTACCTGAGAAATATTTAATTTTTTCTGTGAGTGTGTGTTCACAAAGTGAGGGGTAACCCTTTTTGGCCTTTGACCAGGGTTGACGGTTTGCTAAATACATTTTTTCCTATCGACCAGGTTTTTTCCTCTTTATGTTCCTATTTCTCCATCCTTTCTGCACTTAAAACCGGGACCCCCAAATCCTGCCTTGTCTCTTCAACCTTGCCCAATCCCACATGGTTCCCCCAGTTTCCGCGTGGAGTGACACCTGAGGACCAAGCGCGAACCCCGGCGGCCGGCGCTAACTGGGCGCGAATCCGGCGGACGGCTGTCACTGGGGAGCAGGCGTGGGCCAAAGCCGAGGTGATTTCTGACTGCTCATCGCCCGGCCCCGCGTGGCTGAAGGTCTCCGAGCCCCTCGGTCCGCCCAGGCAAGCCAGGCGTGCAGCTGTCGCGGAGCAGGAAGCTAATCGCGGCCCCTGGGCCGCTTTGACAGGCCCAGGAGAAAAAGAAAGGGGCTCACTGCGGCCAGGAGACTCACCCCCACGACTAGGAGACCTCGAGAGCGAAACCCCCGCCTCAGGCCTGAAGGCATGCTGGAGACCACGGAGCCTCAGCTACCGCCTCAGCCCTACCCGACAGGGGCCCGCCCAGGGGCCACTCCCCAAGGGAGGCAGCCAGTCACTCGCCCGCCCTTCCGGGCCCGCTCCAGAGGGGACGGTCTCCCGCCCGCCCTCACACAGCTCCTCAGGCCAGGCCCCCAGGGCTTCGTCCACCTCTCACCTTTGACGACGCGGTCAGCCCCGGGAGGGGGCGGCGGGGGCGGGGGTGGGGGCGGTGCAGCCCGGGCCGGCTCCGGGGCGGCCATGCTGGGCCCGGGGCTCGGCTAGGC
>NC_043701.1:135079751-135092128 GCF_006229205.1 Suricata suricatta
CGGCTCCGGGGCGGCCATGCTGGGCCCGGGGCTCGGCTAGGCGCTGGGCCGGGCGGGGTTGGGGGCGGGGGCGGCGGCTACCAGAGCCAAGCGGCGGCGCCGCCGGGGAACATGGCGGACCCTCTTTCCCTACAGAGGGGCTAAGACCGGCATGCACCGCGCTTGCGGGGGCGGGGGCGGGGCAGACTCTAGGGACCTGGGCAAAATTACTGAGGCTGGGAGAGAAACAGGACGAGGCCAAGGGATCAGGTTAAAATTCTGGGCAGGTAGAAACAATAGAGCGTGAAGAGGGAGGGCTATCTATTGCTAGTAGCTGCTGTGAATGAGCGCTAGGAAACACGGCGCTGGCTCTCATGGAGCTCCCAGTAAGATGGGGAGACTTAATCAAACCTCAGAATCTCATACTAATAGAGAAACAAATGTATTACAATTTGCTAAATCTGAGTACTTTGGTTGGTAAGGGGCAGGAAAATAGCGGAGGCACTGTAGGTTCTGGAGGGAAGTGAATGTTCAAAATGGAGTTTGAGAATCTATCTGGCTCTTATGTTTAGAGCCTGAATAATCAAGAGTCTGAAGGCAAATGGTGAGAATATAGGTATAGCAGAATAGGCTCTAAAGGTTAAGAATCAAATAGGTAAGGGGAAAGGGATGACACGAAGGGATGTTCAAGGTATACACCTGAAAAGGCCACAGCCTCCCTCTTGATCCATTCAGAAAATAGATTTGGAAAGCAGAGGGGTACATAGAGAATTGAAATTTTGAAATTAGTTCCTCATTAAAAAAAATCTCATATGGTACTTCTGTGCACATACAGAAAGTGAGCCCCAGTGACTCATGAAACTTTATAGGGATGGATCTTCATGGGGAAGAAAGCAGTGGGACAAGAACTGATTGTTCAATCAGTAATTATTGGAAGGTATGTGTATGACAGTAGGAGATGTACTGAATCATGGATCTATATATCTTGATGGCATAGGATCCAAATGGGGTGAGAAATTCCTGCCCATCCTCCTGTTGAATATTAAATTCTCAGAATCTGTTCAAAGTGGTGTTAATTAGGTAAGCAAGCAATGGTCCAAAGGTCTCAAAGCATATCTTTCTACCTCTTCTGTCAATCTCAGTGATCCTGAGAATGAGGTAAAAGAGGAGGGAAGTGTCCAGAGCATATTCTTTGGAAAGGGAGCCCATAAAATATCTTTCAGAGGTGAAAATGGATCTTTCTGTGCAATAATTGTTCCTCTTCACCATCAATAGCCCTACCTACTTCAATGATTTGAGGACCACCAGAAATTCCACGGGGAAGGCAAGGGGAGCAGCAGCCATGGGGAGAGAGCAAGGAAGGGATAGGAGGCACATTACAAACTTGTAGAAGGAGGGCACCAAGAACACATAGATCAGTAGTGGGTTTCTAAGATGGGTCTGAATTCCCAGAAAATCTGCCTGAGGAGGGCGGGAGAAAGCATGTAATGTACTGAGTGCCTTTTAGCAAGAAAGGAATAGGAAATCTACTAGCAGCAGTAATAACAAGGAAAGCCATTCCACTTTAGGGGCCCATTGATTCCTACCTTTAGGATATATCCAACTATTTGGCTCCTCACCTTCATTCAGTCAAAAGACACACACACACACACACACACACAAATATATGTTTGTCCCATGGTTCTCTCTTTGGAAGCCCCAGTACCCTGAGAATTGATATTTCTTGCTTATTCAGGCCCTCCCCTCCATCCCCAATATAAAAGAGGAAGAGCATACAAAAGACATTAAATAGACAATTAAATCACAAGGAATTAAATACAACTATCTTAAAGATTTATTAATGAAAAATACTTTACAAAAACAGTATGTTTGGCCCTAAAATAGTTTAGCTGACTCTGAGAGTTTACAATGGTGACTGTGCAAGTGGCAGTAATGGCTCTGCTGCTGAGGACAGGAGGGTGTGTTAGTGTGCCTGACTCCATCTGTTCAGAAGGGCAAATGTCATGTTGGCAGCTCTGCATTCTAGGCCTAAGGTGTGGGGGCACAGGGAAGGCTGACCGTTCATAATACCTGGGCAGGTAGGCTGCCCTGAATGATGTGGTCAGGGCCATGACCACACAGCTACATGGCCCTCTGAGGATGCAGTATGGGGAGACAGGTCAGGTAATAGGGATAGGTAAGTAAAACAAAGAATAACAGTTGGCAGTATAATAGGGAACAGAGGATGAAGGCTCAGGTGCAGGTGGGGGCCTAAAGGATCCAGGAATAAAATGGTGACCCTAAGACCTAAGAAATGGCTAGTGTCTGGGGTAATATGGATTCATCTGTAAAGTGGCTCAAATAGAGCCCAAACAGCAGTTGCTTCCTTATGCTAGGTGAATGAAAATTGGAATTTCAAATATTCCCTCTTAAAGAGCCAGGTCTTGTTAGGGGTTCCTGGTACCCCTAGGAGACTGCCAACTCTATGTTGAGACTAGCACAACCCTAGCAGGGATGCAGGGTGCCAGCTCCTCCACAGTACAGTTTAACAGAGAAAGCTGTGGCTCCAGGAAAGGAAAGGGGTGACCCTTACCACCTATTGTGCTGCAGGGCCCTCGCCCTTATCTGCTCTCTTCCAGGAACATCTGCTAGAACAAACAGAAACTCCTCTCCCGCTGTCCTCCTGTGCCCAGATTGCGGGGCATAACTGTTTTGCCTCCAATCATCATCGGGGGGCATATCTACTCTTCGAGGACCAGAGGCTCGAGACCCAGGAATAGGACCCAAATTCCAAGCTGACCTCAGGGGTTCATGAAGACTGCTTGATGGTGGAGACACAGGGTGAACAAGGGGAGGGTGGGAGGATGAATGGAAAATATCGCCCCAGGACTGAGCATGAGGAACCTGAAGGCCCTGGCGCCTTTCTGGTAGTGTGGCAGTGTGTGTCAGTTGAGGCTTGCACCCTGGAGTACTCAGGAATCTGGCCCCAATATGCTGGTTGGTCTCTGACCATGGTCCCCAAGAGGCATCTATTCTGGAACGATGGGGGAGACTCTGGTAGTTCAGAGTCCTTCCTGTGTACTTGGCCCCCTGGCAAGTTTCACCCCTGTCACACATAGCCAGAAACTGCTGGACACTCCTCGAAGTTCCTGGGAAGAGAAAAAGAAACCCAAATATTAAGCATCTTCAGTAAACCACTCTCCTTTCCAGAGGACCATTCCTGACTGTACCTCCCAACTCCCCACACTTCCAAGAGCATACACCTCAGGGGAAGAAGCCTGGCTTTGCTTTTAATTTCATTTTTAAGAATTCTTAATATACATCAAAATCAAGTCTCTTAACCTCCTACCTGGGCAAATGCTGCCATACTTCCACCTCACTCCACTATAATTCTTCCACCACTCCCTCCCAATGAATGGCTCTACTCAGTGTAACAACTCTACTCTTAGAGCCACCACTCCAAAACATCACTCTGCTTTTCTTAATTTGGTACCTTCCCTCCAGTTAATCTGTTCCTGCTTACATTCTTGCTCAGTCTTTGAGATCTCTGTTTTTATTCACACTACTCCTACCACATATACAGTGTGGAATGCCTTTTCTACACATTAATTCCCCTTTACTTAAAAAAAACACACACACACACAATTTTAAAAATCACTTCTAAAAAATACTTTCCATTCATTATTTTATAGCCCATCAACATCTGCAATATATTCTTATATGCATGTACATTCTGATATTTCTGCTCTGAACCTTTTCAGAACAAAGAGAGCTGCCTTCTTTCTCCCCTATATTCACTGTAGCATTAAGTGCAGAACAGGCTGCACTAAAATGCTGCCTGATGGATCAGATCCCCCTAACAACCGTCAAAGGGGGCTGGCTACCTGGCTGTTCCACTGAGTGATAGGAAGTTCATCTACTCAGAATGCCTGCTTATCCAAACCTCCCTAAAATTTGGACACATATCAGCAATACTACTCTTCTCTTCTAGAACCACAACCACCACCCCCCACACCCCAAGGCATTTATATCTGTAAGCCAGGGTTTTTCCGATCTCAACACTACTGATATTTTGAACTGATACTATCTGTTCGAGGGGCGGAGGTGGGGGTTGGGGGGAGTAGGTAAACTGCCCTGTGCTTTGTAGGATGTTTAGCAGTGTCCTGGCTTCCACTTACTAGATGCCAGTAGTATCTCCGATTTCCCATTGAGAATCACTACCTTAAGCTATAGAGTCAGCCTCTTCATTAGGAAGAAAAGTAGCAAACCTTGCTATAGAGGGTCAAAGAAGGCCAAAAGGATGCTACCCACCTCCCCTAGAATTGTCTGAGTCTGTATATATAATACAGGTATTCCATACACAGGGTCTTTCCAGGTTTCCCATTCATTCCTTGTCCTAGACTATACCTCAGCTGAGACTCGAGGGATAGTAGGAAAGAAACTAGCTGATAGATGACACTTTTGGTTTTGGGAGGATCCTAAAGACTGGGTATTAACTCCCCTTCATCACTTATAAGCTTATCATGATAGATTCAGTTTAGTTTCTAAGTATCTAGACCAAAGCCCCCAAAATCAAAGAATCTTGTTGCCCAAATAATGATTCAATTGCAATTCACCTAGACCAATGATCGATCTTAAAGTGGTAATTCATATCCCTTTACCACCCACCTTGGGACTCCCACACCCCCCAATAGGTATATGATTTGATCTTTCTAGGTCATCCTTGGAAAGTACCACATTCTGGCACATAATATTAGATTTGGGGAGAGTTACCTGGGGGTCTATGGGGCTCCCCTGTCATGCTGGGCATCAAGACATCTGGGGACAGGAACTGTGGTTGGGGTGGGTAGAGTTGGGGACCAAGGAGAAATACAGGAGGGTCACGGATGACAGGGAGGGAAGAGAAGCTGGAACAACGGTGCCCGGTTTCCAAAGGCTTTTTCCTCGCATTTGATGAATCCTTATAATGAGACAAGACAAAAAAACATAAAGATGAGGATTAACACACAGCAGGATATGATTGGGTAAACACAATGAGGCAAGCAGGGGGAAATGGAGGGGATTAGAGTACCAATATGCCTAGTTCTGGAGAGGGACTCAGTTGACTCACTCTTCCCATCCTCCTCTAGGGACATCTAGACCACTATGACCTAGAGACACAGAACTGCAGATCCTCTTCCTTTGACCTGTCTTTCTCATAGCCTTCACGTTCCCACTCTTTAATGATGCTAACAGTAGAAAGAGACTGAGATAGAAATTTAAAAATAGAGAAGAAATAGGAAAGAGAAAAAAATGAGAAAGCCCCAGAGCCTGAAAAAGAAAATTCTATATGTTCTCTAAATATTGAGAACTAAAAATGTATCTCCCTAAATGTACAATCAAGAACTCTGCTACTTCACCTTCTCTCCTGTCACTGCTATATTCCAGTCTCCTCTTTTGCCAGTCAAGTTTGTAACCACTGATGCTTGTGTCAATGACTATACTCCACTAGTCATTCACAAAGTCTCAGAAATATCCCCTTTAACATCTGAAACACTAAGATCTCCAAAATCAAACCAACATCCTTCCATTCCAAACTCCACCTCCTGGTACCACATTTTCCTAAGTCACCTAGATTCAAAATGTTGACATTGTCCTTAATTTTGCACTTCTCATCCACTATTCCATTAGTTGCCTTTGTCAAGAACACTCATTTATACCCTTAGGTTTTATATTTAAACTTAACTGGATGTTTGGAGTGTCATTGTAACTACTGTATTGTAAATGATGGAAAATAACTGCATATGTTAAAAAAATAAATTGTGTTATATTAAAAAAAATTTTTTTAATAAATAAATATAGAAAAAAAATAAACTTAACTGGACCACTGCAGCAACCTCCAATCTGATCTCCCCATTGCCAGCCTGCTACTTCTTCACTGTGGCCTGTTAAGTTCCTATGTGTAGCAATGGTGATCTTTCTCACTTTGTCTCTACCATTCCTGTGCCTTTTCACTGTAACTTTCTTAATATTCCTCAAACACACCAACCTCATTCCGACTCAGAGCCTTCTCACTTACTGTTTCTGTTAGCTGGAATAGTCTTCCCCATGGCTCACACCATCATATCACTGAAGTCTCTGATCAAATGTTATTTCCTTAGAGCTGATTTCCCTCACTACTATACCAAAAATAGCCCAGAGAACAACCACTATTACCTCTCTGTTCCTTATCCCCTTGCTTTGTTTTCTTCTTCTTGATCATACATTGTCTGGGGTTTACTTGTTTATTGTCTTTCTTTCCTGGTAGAATACATTTTTTTTTACTCCCGTATTCCCAGCACCCTGAATAGCACCTGGGACATTGTAGGCACCTAATAAATAATATATTAAATAAAAACAATCTATATACTAGTATATCTTATTTCCTAACTAGGTTGTAAACTATTCAAGGGCAAAATCGGTGTATGTTCATAGCACCTACACAGCATGGAACACAGTAGGCATTTACCATACAGCCGAAGGACCAAGTGCCAATCCTCTCAGCAAGTGACACGGCCAGCTATTGCTTTCTTCTGCACAGAAGTAGTGATGCCACACTTTCCTGGTTTCCCTTTTATCTCTCTGGTCCTCATTCCTTTTAGGTTCTTTTGATAAACATTTGAATATGATATTCATCAGGGATATGTCCTCATAATATTCTTTCCCTCTTTTCAAAAGTTATGATTTCTTGAATCTTGGTTTCAAGCTTTTATGTGTCATATCCAAAGGCCTACCAGATATCTCCACCCAAATATAATATATCCAAAATTATACATATCTCTTCCCTCAAGTACATCATTATCAACCCATAATTCCTGATTATCACCCTTGATTCTCCTCTCCTCCTCAAGCATCAAGTCCCAATGATTTTTACTTCCTCTTTGGCTCTCCATTATGTCCACTTCTCTCTATCCTCCCAAACTCCGTACTGTGGTTCATGATATGACTCTTGCTTATTTTTTTTTCCAGTCTCATTTGTTAACTCCGTCCTACAGAGTCCTCACCAGACGAATCCTGCCATACCAAATAAACTTTTAATTCAGTGAATATCTGCTTGAAGTCCCTTTACTGACTATATTTGTTTTACTTCCTTCAGGAAGCCTTCCCTCATCCCTCAAGTCTGGTTTAGATGTCCCTTCTATTATGCTTCCATAGCATTAAATCCTATCACATTATAATTCTTTATTTATCTGTCTCCCCAGGTAGACTGTAAGGGCCATGACAGCAGGGACTACATCTAGCTCAGTCATCACTGTATCCCCAGCACCCGGCACAATACCTGGAACATATGTTCAATAAGCATTTGTTTAAAAGAATGAGTCAGTGAATAAATGAATGGTATAGGAATCAGGAGAAAGAAAGCCAGCTCCCTAGGAAAATAACAGTTTGCTATTAAATTCACTAACAGTACATGAGAACAAACGCGAGGCAGAAAAGACTACCTTTCCCAAAAAGAATGGCAAGATTTTCAGAGTTGTTTAGGAACTTAGGAACAATAAATTGGAAAAAATGACTGCTGCTTGGGAGGGAAAGTGGATCTGAAGGACTAGTGGAACAGAGATTTGGTTTTCTCTAGATAGCCTTTTGTACCTTTTTATTTTTATATCATTTAAATTTTTTTTAATTTTTATTGAACTGACCTGGCAAACAAGCTTTAATGCACCAGAGCTTTGCATCCTAACTTCCACTGTAATGAAAACCCAACTTGCTTGGGCAAGTATGTGAAATTCTCAAAAGCATAATTTATAAAGCCAGCCACTGAAACTATCTGAGTGTGTTGATCTCTTTTGACTTAGGTGTCTCTGTCCCTTTCACCTACTGATTACTGAATTAATTCCATATGAAAAGCCTCAAGGAGGAAGATTTTAAATCACTTTCCTTTTCTTGCTAATGCACATGCTTTATTTTTAGCATGAAAGCATACTAGGCCCCATTCAATCACATACTGGAGTGGGGAGGAAAAGGCAAAAAGAATACCTCATCCCATCTCTTCCCTTCTGCCTTTGATCAGTACAATGGGTTTTGACCCAATCAGCAGCCATTGCTTCTCAGACTTCTCTCAAGGCTACTAGGACTCTTCTCATCCTAGAAAACCCTTTAATATGCCTTCCAGATCTGCTATAGGGAAGGGGCATTCCTCTGGGCTCCAACAAAATGTGTGTCAATAAAGTAATGACTACATGTCATCATTTTTGCTGAGGGCACCTGGCTTTCCCCCAAATTACAACTTTTAATTTACCCTGCCCCTTCACATATACTTTTACCTAGCAAAACAAAGACAGTGCTTTGAATAGAGACCCTGATTCTACTTACAAAACTGTGGGAAGAGACTGGAGCCTCGTCCCTCTCTGAGACAACTGTGCCACTGAGACTGCGTGAGATGCGGTGAAAGTTCTCTGCATCATACTGATCATCCTCCCCATACTCCCTGCTGGGGCCTCGGCAAGGTGCAGCCTTCAAACACAGAGACAGACAAAAAACACCAGACCTATGGTTTTCTCACAGACCCTGTCCCCAAGGGTATAGGAGAAAATAGGGTAAGACTTACTTCTACAGACCTGAATTAAATGTATTTGAAAGGTAGTGGCCATGTGGCAATCTTCTCTCATTCAAAAGAAGCCCAATCACAAACCTTGCTCTCTTCGAACAGCCCCACATTACCATACTCCTGCTTTACCACCAACCCTACCAGTTATAGCTTTCCACACTTCCTGTCCCAATGCACCACCCCATGCCAGCACTTTAGGACCTGAGGCTGCTACCTGAGAAGCAGGCACTGTGCTGGCTTCATGGAGACTGTGCTCCATTTCTGCTGTTGGGGTCCTTGAGAGACCAAGACCAGGGGCTGAGTGCAACCTCCTCCCCACACCATCTGCAGAGCCTGAGGAGGAAAACATAAATACAGGTTGAAGCCATCTCTTCTCCCAAAGCCTGACTTCAGCATGAGAGCAAGAAACTCAGTTCTTATTTCATGAACTAACAAATATACGTCTCTGAATCCAATGGAGGATGTGGTCCTGGAATGTAAAAACAGGAGTTTTAGAATATGGATAGTTTCCTATAGGTCACGAGAGTTTCAGAACACAGGCTTTAAAGAATCTTGTACAGAAGGGGCTCTGTGGACAACTAAATGTCTCCATCTTGCCTCATTTCATTTCTGTAAACACAATCAGCTTTCCTTTTCTCGGACTTGTGCCCAAGACTTAAAATATATACAGAGGAAATTGTCCGACATAGTTGTTCTCTAGAGCATCTGTGATGACAAAGGGAACGTTATCTTCCATCCAGTTAGGAATTGAAATGAACATAGTAATCATCTATCAAACCTCCTCATATTATATAACAGGAAAATGAGTTCCAGGATCTGAAAGGTAATAAGTAGATTAACCAGAATTAAAATTCAAGTCTCTGGACTTTCACTTCCTATTACTATGAGTCGGAGGCTCTTCAACATTTTGTATGTGTAATGCTCTTTTATTTCCCCATTGGCTTCTCTCAATAACTAAATACTTACATTCTAAACAACTGGGGTGCCTGGGAGGCTCAGTGTGTTGAACGTCCGGCTTTGGCTCAGGTCATGATCTCGGGGTTCATGGATTCAAGCCCTGTGTGTCAGGCTCTGCTAACAGCTAGCTCAGAGCCTGAAGCCTGTCTTCAGACTCTGTATCTCCCTCTCTCTGACCCTCCCCTGCTCACACTGTCTCCTCTCTCTCTCTCAAAAATAAAACATTTTTAAAAATTCTAAACAATTACTAAATGCTTATCTCTTCCTCAAAATCTTGCTAGATTATTAAGAACTGTTCCAAACTGGATATGTGACTCCCAAGGGGCTCGTCCCAATACAACTAATTAATAAGTCTTCCATTCTGAAAATGCACATGCCTTTGACCTACATTTGATGTATATGTCTATCACTAATTCATGTCTTGATTTGATATTTTGATTCTAATACATGTATCTGGCTAAAGGAGAATATTCCTGATACTAATCTAAAAGACCAAACTAAAATAGTATTTTTAGTACTTCCTAGTACTTAAATGCAGAGGTTATAATACCACCTGAGATTCACCTGGGAGCTTTTAAAAATGCAGATTCCTGTATCTCTCTATAGCCCTGCTGAATCAGAATGTTTGTGGTATGGGGCCTGGGAAATTTTATTTTTAAAAGGTTCCCGAAGGGGCACCTGGCTGGCTCAGTCAGTGGAACATATGACTCTGGATCTCAAAGTTGTGAGTTGGGTGTATAGATTATTTAAAGTAAAATCTTTAGAAATAAATAAATAGGGGTACCAGGGTGGCTCAGTCGGTTAAGCGTCCAGCTTCAGCTCAGGTCATGATCTCACAGTTCATGCATTCGAGCCCCACGTCAGGCTCTGTGCTGACAGCTAGCTCAGAGCCTGCAGCCTGTTTCAGATTCTGTGTTTCCTCTATCTAACCCTCCCCTGCTCGTGCTGTCTCTCTCTGTCTCTCAAAAATAAATAAATAAGAAAAACAATTTTTTAATAAATAAATAAAACAAAAGGCTTCCCTGAAAAGCATAGGAGCCTATCCTCAAACATTGTTGAAGACAATTTGAAAATTTGAAAAGCTGTTTAGAAATATCCATTAAAATTGAAAATATATTTACCCTTTTATCCAATAATCCTACTCCTGGGGAATAAGAAGAAAAAATACAAGTTTACTGAGGCATTATTTATTGTAGCCAAAAAACTAGAAATAAAGTAATGCCCATCTATAGCATAATACACTATGGCTAAAAACACTAGGTATCCTCAATATCAAATATTGCCCAGGGGCACCTGGGTGGCCCAGTTGGTTAAGCTTTGACCTCAGCTCAGGTCATGATTTCACAGTTCCTGAGTTCAGGCCCTGAGCATACTGGGCTCTCTCCTGACAGCTTAGAGCCTGCTTCAGATTCTGTGTCTCCATCTCTCTCTGCCCCTCCCAGACTTGTGCTCTTTCTCTTTCAAAAATAAACATTAAAAAAAATTAAAAATATTGCCCAGCCACTAAAAATAATGAACTGAATTAAACTAGATGACTTGGAGGGATTTCATGAAGTATTGTTAAGTTAAAAGGGAAAAAATTGGAGCACCTCTGTGGCTCAGTTGGTTGAGCATCTGACTCTTGATTTTGGTTCAGGTCATGATCTCCTGCTCATGATATTGAACTCCGTGTTCAGCTCTGCACTGTGCAGAAGTTTGCTTGAGATTCTCTCTCTGTCTCTCCCCTGCTCAAATGCACACTCTCTCAAAATAAATCAATAAACTTAAAAAAAAAAAAAGGAGAAAAATCTGTAATACTAACATGGGGGAGAACACCGTATATTTTTGGTCTACATAGGATTATATCAACAGAAAAATACAGAAATATGCACATTAGATTACTACCTGGAAAGGTGGAGGATTAAAGGTAGGGACTCATGTAAGAGGAGAAATAAACAGGAAAACGTCTATAATAAAAACAGCATGTGTACTGTCATCCCATTTATATAAAATTATTTGTCTGTGTTTTTAAAAAAAAAAAATTCCTCCGCTAACTATGATGGGCAGCCAGATTTAAGAATTACAGCTGTTGGGGTACCTGGATGGCTCAGTCAGTTGAGCATCCAACTTCAGGTCGGGTCATGATCTGGCTCATGGGTTTGAGCCCCACATCAGACTCTGTGCTGACAGCTCAGAGCCTGGAGCCTGCTTTGGATTCTGTGTCACCCTATCTCTCTGCCCCTCCCTTGCTCACACTCTGTCTCTCTCTCAAAATAAGTAAACCTTAAAAAAATTTTTTTAAAAGAATTATAACTGTAATGGTTAGAATTTGGTGTACCTCAAGTAGGGTCAAGTGTGATTCCTAGACAAGGTGGTAGCCACAGGAACCTTATGAAGGGAACAGCCTAATTCTTTTTATTCCTATTTTTAAAAGTTTATTTGTATATTTTGAAAGACAGCATGAGTGGGGGGAGGGGCACAGAGAAAGGAAGAGAGATAATCTCAAGCAGCCTCCGCACTGCAAGCAACAGAGCCCGATGTGGGGCTTGAACCCACAAAACCACTAGATCATGAACTGAACTGAAACCAAGAGTTGGATGCTTAATGGACTGAGCCAACCATGTGCCCCTAGGAATAGACTAATTCTTTTAAAGATATTTCAACAGAGATGAAGGTGGCCACCTATAAGGAGTTGAAGGGATTTATTGATTTGACTGAAGGTAGAGTTAAGATGATTGATGTCCACTCACTGCTCAATAGTAACAAGAAGACTACCACAGATCAGGCACTTCCTAATATAAGAAATATAAAGTACCATCTCTGAAGTCTTATTAAAAAAATATTGGGGGTGCCTGGCTGGCTCAGCCAGTAAAGCACATGACTCTTTTTTTTTTTTTTAGTGTGGTTTCATTTATTT
>NC_043701.1:135092228-135124086 GCF_006229205.1 Suricata suricatta
GGGTCATGAGTGTAAGCCTCACATTGGGTAAAATTACTTGAAAAAAAAATCTTAAAAAAAATTGAATCTCAGTTTACTCAAGCCTCTAGCCTTAATTACCAGATTCCAGTAAAACAGGGACTAGAAGAACATGTTTTAAAAAAGAAAAAATTACTAGAATATAATCAGTACAATCTAGAATATGGATTTGACAAATGACCAAATCTTCCACAAATAAATTACCAGACAAAAACTTTATTGGCTAAAAAAAGCCTTGAGACATATCAACCAAATGCAATGTGTAGATCTTGTTTGAATACTAATTTGAAATACACCAACTGTGAAAAGACATATATGGCACAATTGAAAAATGTGAATACTGGCTAGTTACTGTATTACATTAAGAAATTATTGTTGGGGCGCCTGGGTGGCTCAGGTCATGATCTCATGGTTTGTGGGTTCCAGCCCCATGTCGGGTTCTGTGCTTGAGCATCCAACTTTAGCTCAGGTCATTATCTCATGGTTTGTGGGTTCAAGCCCCATGGAGCCTGCCTTTGGATTTGGTCCAGAGCCTGACCCTCCGACCCTCCGAGCCTCTCTCCGACCCTCCCCTGCTCAAGCTGTCTCTGTCTCTCAAAAATAAAAAAATAAATTATTGTTAATTTTTTAGATAAATAATAATATAGTTTTGCCTTTTAAAAAGAATCTTTATTTCTTAGAGATACATTCCAAATTACAAATGGATGAAATGATATAATGTCTGGAATTTGCTTTAAAATATCCAGTAAAAAGGTGCCTGGCTGACTTAGTCAGTAGAGCATGTAACTCTTAATCTCAAGGTCCTGAATTCAAGCCCACACTGGGTGTAGGAAATAAAAATAAAATGTATAAATAAATAATAGATATATAGATAATAAAATAATCTAGTAGACAGAGGCTATAGGTAAATGAGAATTCGCTATATGTTAATAACTGGCCAAGATAAGCACTGTGGAAGCTAGTCATAAGTACTAGCTTATTGGAGAGCTATTGTAACATTTAGTCTTACTCATTACTTTTGAATATATTTGAAATTTTCCCTAACAAAAAGTTATTTTTAAGATGATGTCTGCCAAATTTCAAAATTCTATAAAATTTAGAATAGAGGTCAAGGGCAATGTTTATATACAACTCTTTAGGAACTATAATCATGTCAAAATTAATCTGGTCACAAAACACCATATACTATATGATTCTGTTATATGTCCAAAATAGGCAACATTTTTTTACAAAATTTTTTTAACGTTTATTTATTTTTGAGAGACAGAGTGCAAGCAGCAGAGGGCCAGAGAGAGGAGACACAGAATCCGAAGCAGGCTCCAGGCTCTGAGCTGTCAGCATAGAGCCCCACGCACGGATTGAACCCACAAATCACAAGATCATGACCTGAGCTGAAGTTGGACGCTTCACCAACTGAGCCACCCAGGTGCCCCCCAAATAAGCAACACTTTAAAACTGATTGTGGTGGGGCACCTACATGGCTCAGTTGGTTAAGCATCTGGCTCTTGACTTTGGCTCATGTCTTGATCTCATGGTTTGTGAAACTGAGCCCTGTGTTGGGTTCTGCATTGACAGCATGGAGCCTGTTTGGGATTCTCTGTCTCCCTCTCTCTCTGCCCCTACCCTGTTCACACTCTCTCTCTCAAAATAAATAAACTTTAAAAAAAAACTGATTGTAGTGATAGATGGGCAACTCGGAATATACTTTAAAAAAACAATTATACATATTAAGCAGATAAGCTATATGGTATGTAAATTATATATCAATAAAGCTTTTATTTTTTTCAACTCATAAGTCAGATAGAGAAAAACAAATACTATATGTCCTCACTTATTTGTGGAATCTAAAAACAGCTAAATTCATTGAAATAAAAAATGGTAGTTGAGGGGCAACTACGTGGTTCAGTCAGTTGAGCATCCAACTCTTGATCTCAGCTTGGGTCTTGAACCCCATGTGGGGCTCCATGCGGGGCTTGAAGCCTACTTAAAAAACAAAACAAAACAAAACAAAACGAATGGTAATTGACATGGAGTGTGGGGGAAATGGGGAGATGTTGGTCAAAGGATATAATCTTCTAATTAGAAGACGAATAAATTCTGGTGATCTAATATACAGGATCATGACTATAGTTAACAATACTGTATTATTTACCTGAAAAGTGCTAAGAGAGTAGATCTCAAATGTTCTTACAAAGAAATTGCAATTATGCATGGTGAAGGTTGTGTTAACTAACCTTACTGTGGTTATCATTGCACATTATGTATATGTCAAACCATCACATTGTACGCCTTAACCTTACATGTTATTTGTCAATTATATCAATAAAGTGTGTGTGGGGGGGTAGTAATTTGATGCTTAAAAAATGCTTTACAGTAGGGGCACCAGGCCACTCAGTCACTTGAGCATCTGACTCTTGGTTTAGCTCAGATCATGATCTCACCATTTGTGAGACAGAACCCCATGTGGGGCTCTGTGCTGACAGTGCAGAGCCTGCTGGGGATTTTCTCTCTCCTCTGTCACTGCTCCTCCCCACCCTGAATAAATAAACAAACTTTACAGTAAGATAAAATGCTTTCCAGTAAGATAGAGTATTCCCCCTAAAGATATAGTCTATCACATACAGATCCCAACTGGCACCTTCCTTCATTACCTACTTCCTGATTTATTGCACCCGATCCCTTCTTTATGTCAATAAAGGCTAGTCTGGTTTGACTGGGATTTACTGACTCATCAGATGGATTTTTTAAATTAGTTTTTCTTCAATATTAAGCAGAAAAGTAATATTTGGTAGGTACTCTTTGAAATTGTTTACAGAAGTATATAATCTTCTTGAAGGCTAATTTACCAGCCCATATCAAGAGATTTTTAAAAGTATTTAACCTTCAACTAGTTATTATCCTTCGAAAAATTTATTTGGAAGAGCTCATCAGAAATGTGCCCAAATATAAAGATATCCATCATCAATTTATCTAAAAATTGGAAGTAATCTAAGTATATGAAGTATTTCATGGTTGACTATATTATGATACATTCATATACAGTATATTATAGTCCTTAAAAGTATTTGCTTCAAAAGAAAAATACTCAAGGATATGATGGAAGAATCTCATGGGAATAAACTGTATACATATATTGTAACAATTTGCTTTTGTTTAAAAACAAAATAAATATATAGTATATATGCATAAAAAATAAAGCCAGAAGTAAATTCATGAAAGTTAGTTTATATATTTTCAAAACTATCCACAATGAAAAATGTTCCTATTTGAGGTAATATAAATTTTTTTTATTTGAGTTTTTTTAATATAATACTTAACAGTTTAATTTTAATTGTAAGGTATAGTTTAATATGTGTTTATTATTAAAACACTTGACATTTATATTTTCTTTCTCCTTTAGACAGGAAGCCAACTGAAAGACACCAGCTTTTCCTCATTCTTTAGAATCTTCCCATCCTGCCCTGTCCCATGTACCTAAGGAGAATTTTAATAAACATTATTGCAAAGTCTACACTGTGATGCATATCCTAAAAAACATATCTCAACATCAAATCTTATATTTATGTGATATCCTCCCTCCCCAGTAACTTCTGGGAGTAGCTTCTAGGTACTCAATAAATACCTGTGTGGCTGTATTTAAACATCAACTGGCAGCATGCAAGAAACCTGTACTGTTATAGAAACTGAACTAAAGATAAAGTTCCCTGAGTCCAATTTCACAGAATCATACATATCATTTTAAGAGCTGGAGGGCATCTTGGGGCATCTGGGTGGCACAGCTGGTTGAGCTTTGGACTTCAGCTCAGGTCATGATCTCACAGTCCGTGGGCTTGAGCCCCGCATCAGGCTCTGTGCTGACAGCTCAGAGCCTAGAGCCTGCTTCAGATTCTGTGTTTCCCTTTCTCTTTGCCTCTCCCTCCATCATGTTCTCTTTCTCTCTCTCTCCCTCCCTCTCTCTTAAAATAAATAAATAAAACAATTTTTTTTTTAAGTTGGAGGTCATCTTTAAAAAGAATCAATTCTCTAAGTTTTACAGGTAAAAACTCAGCTGTGGAATATTAAGTGACTTGTCCAAATTTATATTGACAGTTAACAATGGAACCAGAATAGTTCAGGCTTTGGAGTTCTTAAGTATATCAATCTAAGTTATAAATATTCTTCATGTCTACCATTTCCAGAACTAAGTCTGTGAAGTACATTTAAAGTACAGACTTCATTCTTCACACAATATAATCTAAGCCAATGAATGGGTACCCTACAACCATACGACCTAGAATATTCTAAAGCTGGTAGTTTCTGAAGGGATCAGGGAAGATCTTGATATTTCTGGTTCAGTATGATCTGGAAATGCCACTTTGGAGATCTGGCTCAATGTGGACATCCTCATTGCAAGTTGGATCTGGAAGCTAGATCTTGGTTTGATTAGTTCAGCTCCTGAGCCGTAGAAGGACTTTTCTTCTCAGCCTCTCCTACTTCATGCTGAGTCTCTCTCTAAGACCTATGAACCATTCCTTAGCACTGCATATCACAGAAGCCCAGGGCATATACTCATTGGTCTCTTCCTTTAGAAGGAGGGAACTGGACCATAAGTGATTATTCTGTCCCCATTCTCCACTATAGCCAGAAAAAGGTCTAGCTTTTGTCCTAAAGTCTTTATAAATAAAGTCAGAAGATCTCTTAAGCTGAGGATGTTATCTGGACAGAACACCACCCCTCTTCTGATCTTATCATCCTGCTTTTGGCTTTTATATGTCACCCACTCCCCCTGCCCATGGTTACATTCTTACCTGTTTGGTTAAATGAATTCCAGGCCACATCTTGCTGCCCCCATCCAGAACAGCCAGCTTGAGAAGCCTGAAGACTGGCTTGGTAGAGAGACTCCAATTCTGAGGTCTCCTGCTCTGTGTCTTGGTTCCAATGTGGATGCAAAAGGATGTGGTTTCTTTCAGGATAGGCTACACAGGTATGGGATTCATGGGGGGAAGACTTCATTCCTGGCCCAGGGACCCCATGTTTAAGCTGAGAATCACAGAGCCTTGTGACATTCACCCAGGAGTCCAAAGGCAAGGAAGTCCCCAAGTCGACACTGCTGCCTAGTTCCTTAGGCCTAGCATCTCTAACTTGAGATGGCTTTCCTTGATACATGCTTGGCTCTGCCAACCCAGGCTGTCTTCCCCTAGAAGTTTCACTATTAAGCAGACCAGAGTTCATGGCAAGAGAAGGATAATCAGCAGGTTCTTCCCAGGAAGGTAGTCTGTCCTTCCCATCCAAAGAGGGTTGTTGTTTTGCCCAAGGCCAATGGCCTTTCCCTCGTCCCTGTGGGAAAGGTGGCTTAGAGTCAGAAGGGGAAGAATTCTTCTTCAGACTGTTTGGCAAACTTCTATCCTGGGAACCTGTGCCATCCCTTGTGGAGGCACCTTGCATCCTCTGGAATTGTTCTGCTAGAGAACGGACAAGTCCTTTTGTGTTCGGAAACTCTGGCCTATAGGGATCCTCGCTGCCTCCATCCACTTTTGAAGTCAACAAAGTTTTGAAGCTTTTGGCTTGGAGGCATTCGTTAGTTTTCTGCACAGTATCAGGAGAGTGAAGCATAGGTGAGGAAGCAGCAGGCATTAGAGTGTGGCAGGCCCTGTACAGGGGAAGGCTGGACTGAGCTGATGAACTTGAAGGACTACAGCCTAGTCTGTGTGCATCGCCTCTCTCAGAGGTATCTGTTCCAGCTAAGTGTGACCAAGGCATCACTTGGGATGAGACAGCAGGATCCCTCTTTTCTTGGAATGGCTGTTCTTGATCAATGCCTCTTCCTTCTTGTTGTGGGAGGAACCTGGTACAGATGCTGTTGTCACCCTTGTAGCCTTGTAGCTTACCCTCTGGTACATCCAATGATTCCCAATCATAATGAGCATTCTTCTCAGTCCTCCCTAGTGTTTTAGGTAAGGCCTGCCTGTGGGGTATAGAGGGGTCAATGCTGTCCTCAAATGAAGTCAGAAGGTTCAAGACAGACCTACTAGGGGAATTGTGCTGTGGGGCAGACAGGGCAGATGACTCTGGGAAGAGTGATGAGTGTGACTCATGGCAGGAAGCAGGTGAGTGGATGAAAGAACTGGCCCCAAATTCTGTATTCGTGCAGGGTTCCAGTTCAGCCTCCCGGCTTAACAATACTTGGAGCGGGATAGGCTGTTCACTGAAATAAATGGAGAGAGCCAGTCATAAGCTGCCTTAAGTGACAACATCACTTACAAAAAGACCTGTTCATCTGATTCCCATTTCTAGCCATCCACAGAGGGAATGGTAAAAATAAACAGAAAGACAAGCACAAGTACAGTCAATAGTTCAGAGGTTCACAGGAGAAGGCAAGCATATGGTCAATTCATACCCAAGCAATACATAATATTAGTTCTCTTTATTTAATACCTTCACCATAGTTGCACACAGTAATATTAAGTGAAGTCTTTGTCAATATTCTCCACTAACTGTAAAGTCCCATTCCAATCATATTCTTCTTGCAAATTAAAAACCAAAAATTGCAAGTCCCACATGCAGATGACATGAAGGTGAGCAAAGCCTAGAAGTCACTCATACCTAGGATCCTGAGAGGCAGAGTGAGACTAGGGATTAACCGCACTTACTAAGTTTCTTACTAATAGTTTTATATTTGTGACCTAAAAAACTCAGTGTTAGAAGCACTTAAATAAAATCTCAATTACTTACATCAAGTGGCATAAGTTTTCTAGAGAGAGATTAGCTACCTAAATTGCTTATATTCAAAACATATCACTGATCAGATTCGCAGATCAGCATTCAATGACTAGAGTACACAGTAAGAGAAAAGAAGAAAGAAGATCTCAGTGGTCAGCATTAAATTTGAAAGAATACATCCTCAACTTCTGGGGGTATAGCCACTCAGTCACCCTTACAACATCATGAGAAATATGTCATTCTACTTACATAGGGGACCTAATGGAGTGAAACAGACCTGGATTTAAAGTCTACCCCTCTACCACTCACTACCTGAGTAACCCTGGGTACCTGATGTATTTTATTCTCCCTGAGCTTGAGTTTCCTTATTTATAAAATATTGCTAAATAATAGTCTAATAGTCCCTAGCTCCTAAGGTTATTATGAGAATTAAAGTGTTTAGCTTAGTGCCCAGATATAGGCAAATGTTCAGAAAATATTAGCTGCTTTTATAATATTTATATTCTGAAAACTACTTAGGCTTATTAAAAGCCAAAATTAATTTTAACTTAAACCCATGTATTATAATTAAGAGCCAAATTCCAAAGCTAAAGTGTAAAAGCTACAACCAGTGGCCCTGGGGACTTTTCTCCTAATGTTGCCCATAGGAAAGCAAAACAAAGGGAATCTTTGTGTCTCTTCTCTATGGTTCAATCAGAGCAAAGAAGACTGCTTTCTCTGTTTCCTTGAGGGACAGAGAGCACTGAAATCCCAAAACAAATCACATGGTTTCTATTCCAACATGAAACAGCTCAGATTGCCATGCCTGAGAACATAATATGTACATATTTAATAATCATGTTACTACACCAGTCCAAGTACAAAGTCACCCATAGGAAATATGGACAAATGGTCTATTTATAATGCTATACTTTTTGTATCTTTCTAGGAGTTATTAAGAAAAAGACCAGCAGTAAGATGAGCTTTCCACTGTATGTCTGACCTGAGAAGAAAATATTTTCAGAGGATTCTTCTCTCTCCCCTGGACATGGTTATGTCCTCCCCTGGTGTCCATAAACTACAGTGGATCCCAGGCACTACCTTGTTGGCTGAGGGAGGGCCGCCCCCTGTGAGGAGGGGCAGGCTGAGGGCTGCGAGGGCTGCGACGGCTGCGGCGATGATTGCTGCTGCTGCATGCGATCCTGCAGGCTCCGTGCTTTTCGAATACTGATTTGCAACTTCTTATCGACTAGGGCTCTGCTGTGTGTGCTAGAGCTGGCACCATGCAGGGCAAGTCTTAGTTTAGCTAAAATGCAAAAGAAAATATAGCAGAAACAGAACACAAAATACAAAAATAAAAATAAAATTGAACCAAAAATGAGCAAAGATATGCAGTAAAACTCAAAATGTGCAGCAGGAATGCAAGGCGTGGACCATGCACATATTGTTCAGGGTACAGAGCTGGCTCTGGCTATAAGGAACATTCATGAAAGCCATGGAGGCCAAACAGATTAATTCAAATTTAAATAAATAAACAAACAAAAAGCTAAACTAAAATGAGTTAAGAAGATAAACTGGTGCTTCCATCTTAGAGACTGCCACTCTTCGTCCTCTGCAACTAACCTGTCCGACTCTGGTCTCCACACTTTGCTCCCAACTTCCCCTTCCCGACAGCCAACAGCAGAAATAAGATCCAAATCTGAATCTGTCTTTATGAAACACAGCTTCTTGTGGGTCACATTTAAGAACCATATATAAATGCTAAGCCTTAGTCCTTCACTGTAACCTTTTGGTGCAGCATATGAGGAAAGCAGGGGAGGAACATGAATCACTTATGCGGTGCAAAGTCACAGGCCTGGGAAGTCACAGCCAATATATTCATTCCTTCTTGCCATAAGCTCCACCTAAATAGTCAGTGACTGGAGAAAGAGCAGACTAACCTCAAATCTGAGGTCTAACTTGGGATAAGAAGGTAGGCATGGCTGGAAAGTTCATCTGCAGACTCCTGATGAGGTCATTCCAGTAAAGATCCATAGGCCACATGACAGCGCATGGCACACTTAAAAATATGAAGGGCAACGATAGCTAAAGGGCTTCAGTTTGGCAGACTGACAGAGAGGAGACATAAAAGCTATTTTCATCCCAACTGAGCCATGACACTAATAATACCTATCTCAAAGTTAGTCAAAATTGCCATAGCTGTAGCAGTTAGAGTTACTTACAGATAGCTTCGTTACAGAGAGCCAAAGCTGCAGCACAGTCTCCCTTCTGTTCCAGATGCAGCGACTCTTCAAACACTGAATCTGCCTCTCGCAAGGACCTCTCAAAGCCGTCACTCCTCCCTGAAAGGGCCAGTACTTTTCATTTTCATTACAATTCGTTCCACCCTTTTCTATGCAGTGTTGTTTCCCTTCAGTGCACATAGTTTCTTGCTGCTGAGCCTTTGATCTACCCTTATTCTAACTCTCCATTGCTATGAAGAATTCTCTGAAACACATAGGACATCCATTTTTGGCTTAACCAAGACATTGCCAAGGCCATGAAAGAGGAGTATGTCATTGTCCACCACATATTCCAACTCCAAGAGCACTTAAAGGGCCCATCAAGAAAAGAACACAATATTGTCTACAGCAGAAGGGTAGATTCTTCTGCCTGGAACTGACCTGTTTCCACAGTGCAACAAGATACATCTTGCCAACTAGTGTCAGAATGCCCCAGATCTCCACAGAGACCTCTACTGCTGTGTTAAGGCAAAAGTGGCTTCACTACTCTGTGGAAAGCCATCTGTAAAACTTCTTTCCTACTTCAATTCACAGTCCTCTCTGTACCACCCTCAACTAGAAAATTAGTACACCTCTTGGGCACAGGTGCTTGCAGTGCCGAACCTCAATATATCTACCAGGGCAGTGGAACAGCCTTTGTTATTGGTTCGCAAGCACATTCCTTTCATCAGCACTCCTAAGTATTTTCTTTTATCATGCTCTTGCTCGCCAAACCTACTGCAAAAGCCAATTTCACATACAGTGAGCCTAAAATATTCCTTCCTCCCCTGAAAGCAAATGTGTACCAAAGCAGGTGCAAAAGAGTTCAAGTACAGTGCCAGATGAAAAAGCAAGTACTAGAAGGGCAACTTCTGTAAAAGAATGCTCAAGTTTATGTGCCCTGTTGGCTTTTCCTCACTCATAAACTGGTAGTAAGCTGTATTATAAATTCACTCACAATGGTGAATTTTGGTGAGTTTTCACAAGCTCACAAGAAAAAAAAACATCAAAATGTCAGCTATTACTCTCATAGTCTCCCCATCCTCCACTTACCTCCAGCTGGACATGGTAAGAAAGGCTCTTCCATACCCCTAATATTCATTTCCTAATTCACTGTGGTTTTTGGAAAGCGATGGGAAGGCAGTGAGGTAGTACGTTGGTTCTGAAGAACCTGGCATTCAGGTTTTACTCTACATCAAGAGATAGGATACCCCGCCCTCCAGACGTAAAGTCTTCTCATAATATTTGACAACAACTGAATCTATACAATCTTTATAATCAGAGATGGTAATGAGAGCCAACAAAACAAAAAAGTTTCTCTATAGATATATAGGCAGACTACAGAGTATCATCACTGTACTAGATTTTAATCCTAACCTTCTAGAATCTTAGCACTCCATTCCTTGCTCTTCCAGGAGATTCTGAATCAAAGTATATGAAGAATTAACAATGAAATGTAGCCAGAGGGATTCCCACTCAAGTTTCATGTACTGCCCAACTAACAAAGGAAGGAAAAAAGGTAAGGGAAGGAGATGAATATAGAAGCATAATAACCTGGAGACCCCAATGTGATTTTGAGGACAAAAAAGGAGAGAAGACTATCCAAATGTGGGAAGCTAAGGAATTAGGAATTTAAAACTAATTTGGAAACAGATACAATGGCTTGGGAAATATAAGGCAATGGTTACCTCAAATCAAAAAACAGTAGGATTAAAGGAGAAGAATAGCCCCCAGTTTGGCCCCCAAATTAGCCCAGTAAACTTCTCTAAGTGTTGACAAAAAGTGGGAAGTGGTCAACAAGAAAGCAATCACCCAAAATAGCACAGATTCCTTTTCTTGCTTTAGCATAATATTATACCTGGGGATGCTGAACAGTAAGAATAATAAATTCATTTTATAGAAAGATATAAGTTTCAGGAGTCAATTTAAGATATATACCTCCATCTTTTTAAACTCCTATTTTGAAGACTAATCTCTTCTGGTACAAAATGACATCCTAAGGCAATTAAAGGAAAAAAAGTAACTAGGGTGGGGCAGTTGGGGAGGCCTCACAAAGTCCATGAAAATCATCTGAGATTGGGAAATGAATCATTAGAGGATCAAAAGGCAATTCAGTTCTTAGAACCTGCTTGGTAGACTTACTTCCTTGAAGCTCCAGGTAGGAAATCTCAAGAGTATATTTCCGCCAAGCAAGTAGAATTTCCCTTATCAGTGTGGCATATTCACTGGCCTGTTCTGCTATTTCTGAATTGTGATCAGCTTTATTTACACATTCTACAGATGTTTACAGGAAACATTTTTCATGAACAATATACTATCTCTAATCTACAGACTTTAATAGATGAGCCCCAAATCAGTGCCTGTCTTTCAATCAACAGGCTTGTCACCTCCTACCTGAGCTAGTTCTCACTAAAATGAGTGAATTATGTTAAACTACAACTTAGCCTAACAGAAGACAGAAATATATAAGCCTGAATACTTTTTTCTTTCCTCTCTGTCCCCATCACCCACAACCTAATGTTCACAACAATTACCCTGATTCTGCAGTTCATCCAAGTCCATGAAGCGACTGGGATGAGGGTTAAACCCTTTAGCTGCCTCTAATTCCTTTTCTCGTTTCCTGCGAAGTTCCTGTTCCTGGGCCCTCCTGGCCACTTCCTCCTGCAATTCATCCAGTTCGCTTTTGAAAGATATCTCGCCACCTGGAATATAAGCAAGGGAGAAGAGAAATTGCCACATTTCCATAACTAATATTAAGCACCTGCTGCATTTATGGCCACTATATTGCCTTTCCTATAGAAGTCTTTATTCAATTTGGAATTCATGTTTTGGATAGTACTTTCCATATCAGATTCAGGGTGAGACCTGGGCTATGAATTATAATGATAAAATATTTATTGAGTGGCTTTATAACAATAACAATATGACAACATATTTACTATATGATGGGCACTGTTTTAAGCAGTTTTATATTGGGGCGCCTGGGTGGCTCAGTCGGTTAAGCCTCCGACTTCGGCTCAGGTCAGATCTCACGTTCGTGGGTTCGAGCCCCGCGTCAGGCTCTGTGCTGACAGCTAGCTCAGAGCCTGGAGCCTGCTTCCAGTTCTGTCTCCTCTCTCTGCCCTTCCCCTCCTCATGCTCTGTCTCTCTCTGTATCAAAAATAAATAAAACATTTTTTAAAAAGTGTTTTAAAAAAAAGCAGTTTTATATTCATTATTTAATTCTCATGACAACCTGTGAAGTAGGTACTATTATTGCCTACATTTTAGGAAAGAAGAAACAGAGACACAAAAAGAATAAGTACCTTGCCATGACAAGGATAATAAATGATGGAGCTGAATTAAAGTCAAATAGGTTAAACTCATAATCCATGCTCTTAACCATTAGAGAGCATGTTCAAACATGTGCTGCCACTGATCCATTGGGAAGCTTCAAGCAAGTCAATTTCTCACTCTTAATTTCTACCATCTCTTTAAAGAGTTTATAAAATATCCAGTAAAAATTCAATTTTATAATGTTCATAGCTGGAACCAAATAGATCCAAAAGGTTGTCCATGATATATTAAGTGAAAACTCAAGTGACAGAATAATATATATGACTTCATTTTATTTTTTAATAGTGGTAATAAATGTATCCATATACTTATGTGGCATACAAAAAGAGCAAAAAAACATATACCATGATAGTAACCCTGGTTCCTTCAAATCTGAAGAGGGAGAGGGCAGGTTACTGAATTGTTGGACTTATTTTTACTTTCATAACTTTTTAAAAGAGTGATCAAAATTACCAGACAAAAATTTTTGCTCTGTGCCAGAATAAAATGATAGGATTAATTGTCAGGCACAAGTATTCTGCCTTTGCATACGAAGGGTCTACTACACAAAGAGGACAGTATGGTGTGTGACGATTTGTTGTAACTCCTTGCTAAATATCTTCACTACTTGAGGAATAATATTGGTGAATTCTATCTAAGTAGTACAGAATTAGGGCTATTAGAGATATCGTCTTTAGTGACCCGAAAAGGTGTTGGCTACCTGAAGAAAAAAGAAGCGGGAATAGGCTCATGCATGACCACAAGTTTCTCAAAGCAATGTTAGTCAACATGAAATTAAATGTAGTAAGTAAACCAAATGTATAACTTCATTAAGAAGCATGAATTTATTCCATGGGTTTCAAATTATAACCCAGCCCAGGACAACAGAGACACCTGCTTCTGTTGGCATTGTTCTGCTCTGTCGAATGTTAGCAACCTACTGGCACTCACACATAAAAGGATTCATGCATTGTTTTTACTGCTGCATACTTCCCTTCCAGCCAAACCTAAGAACTTTCAGTGGCTATCAAGAGAATTGGCAGGTCTTACCTCCATAGGCTGGTACACAGTATTTTGTCCCCTTTCCCTAGTAAGCTGACCACAGAGCTACATCCAGAAGCTCATTAAATCAGACCACGGTTAAGGTTTCTGCCCACATATTCTACTCTCAATTGATCTAACAAACCAAAAAAAGGAGGGGGGGGAATGAAACACATCCTTCAGAGATGTGCTTCAAAGGAGGTTGATCTGTAAGTTAAACTAGTAGCTCCCAGAACTCCCCAGCAGACTAAACGACATTAGACACTCACCACCTTCCTTTAGCCATTGCAAAAAGTCTGTATCTGGGGAGATTGCCTATGTATTTTGAACCATTTGGACTGGGTCTCCACCTCAGTGGAATATGTACTGTAAGTATATATGTGTGTTGTGAGGGGAATGTAAAAAGGAACTAAGCGGTGCCTGGGTGGCTCAGTCGGTTGAGCATCCAACTTTGGCTCAGGTCACAATTTGTGAGTTCGAGCCCCACATCAGGCTCTGCGTTGACAGCTCAGAGCCTGGAGCCTGCTTCGGATTCTGTGTGTCTCCCTCTCTCTGCCCCTCCCCAGCTCATGCTCTGTCTCTCTCTCTCAATAATAAATAAATGTTTTAAAAAAAAGGAACTAAAACCTCTAACTACCTCAAATCTCTACCCTCAGTGTCTCACACCTGAAATCCTAGTATTCTTTTATCTTTAGGCTTTGACTTTAATCTTAAAATGCAAATTTCTCTTAGAAAAAGCATACTTTAAACTATTTTCAGTCATTTACATGTACTAAAGGAGTCATATCATTCTTTGAGAATTTGTTTTAAGAAGTATGAGAACACAAGACATGCTCAAGAAGGGAAAACAGGAATAGTGGACAGGATACAGAGGCAGGAGAGAAGGACAGGTTTGATTTACTTATCCCCCAGTTTTGCCTATAGCCTTCATGTCGCCCTTTGTCATCTCAATTCATAGAACTAAACACTAAGAAATTCATTCCATGAGGCTTCCTCTAAATCAAGGGCAAAAACTGGAGAACTTCATCCTATGAAGAACGCAGATGCTACTGATACAATTCACAATATTTCTCTTACTTCGTGTTCCAACAAGGGCTCTTGCCAAGGCAGAAAGAGCAATCAGGCAAGCCATGATGGAGAACAAAAAATATATAAATCCACAAATGAGACAGCTCAAATATCTCCATATTTACATACTGATGGAAAACTTAAAGTACAACCGTCTTCCAATTTCAAATGTGCTCAGGTAAGGCGATTTCCCAAACAGAATTGGCAGTCAAATCCAGTCCTCCAAATCCAGTGTCTTTCTGCTTACCTGAGAGGTGCTGATTCTTTACCCAGGCACTCCTGGATGCTGTAGAGTCCGCCTCCAGTATGCTACTGCTGTGAGACTTTGGGATGTGACGCCAGGAAGGTGCCAACCCAGTTGATCTCTTAGCACTTTGATCCCTTCAAAGACAAACCAGAGTCTAGTGAAAACATCAGAAGGGTGTTAACCTGCAACATTCCTAGAACTAAATTCCCTCAAAAAACAATGAAACATCCAACTAATAGAAAATTAAAGTATCTGCTAAACTACTTCTGAAAGTAGTTCCCCCATCTTGTCTAACCTCATTCACATTTTTTGCACCTAGCACAGTGTCGGGCAAAAAACTTATTCAATGAATTGATAAATATAAGCTCTCATATGGATAGCCTTCCTCTTTCTTATACCTTTGTAGCCATCTTCTCATGCGTAAAACTCAACAGGGTCCTGTGTCCAAGGATGAGCAATGGGAAAATAGAGGATGTGATTATCACCTTTGTAGAAGACAAAACCACTCTTTTCAAAGCAGCAACACTATTAGGAAACTTGCCTCTGTGGCAACTTAGTAGAAACAATGTTTTAAGATCTAAAATTTATGGGGCACCTGGTGTCTCATTCGGCTGAGCTTCCAACTCTTGATTTCGGCTTAGGTCATGGTCCCAGTGTCATGGGATGGAGCCCCCTATCAGGCTTTGTGCTGAGTGTGGAGCCTGCTTAAGACTGATTCTCTCTTTCTCTTTCTCTCTTTCTCCCTCTCTCCCTCCCTCCCTCTGCTTCTCTCCCCTGCTTGTACTTTCTCTCAAAACATAAAATAAAATTTATAAAGCAAACTGGGCTCTATGGACAGGGTATGATGAGCACTATTAAACTGTCGATGTTATCTTATGCAATTATATCATTGGTTTCATAAAACACAGAATCTCTGTGACCCTTAAAAAAATAACCCATCCTAAAGGAAAAGCAAGAATAGATAACAGTTTTATTTACTCTCTGATGATAGGACTATATGTTTTCATTCACTAATTCTTACATGGTAAGTCATTTACTAAACAATTTTACATGTAATAAAGTTCTCTTTCTCAAATGCCTTTATTCCTTCTCCCAGCAGAGGGTGCTGTTGCCATAGAAAGTAGACAGAGCACCCCTATGTTTATTGCAACATTTATAACAGCCAGGATAGGGAAGCATCCTAAGGGTCCATTGAGAGATGAATGGATAAAGATGATACACACACATACACACACACACACACACACACACACACACACACACACATACATGTGTATATATACATACACATACATATATACACATATATACATACATTTTATATATACATACATACATATATATATATATGGAATATTGCTCAGCCATAAAAAAGAATGAAATTTTGCCATTTGTGACAACATGTATGGACCCAGAGGGTATTATTATGCTAATTGAAGTAAGTTAAATACAATATAATTTTACTTACATGTGGAATCCCAAAACCAAAACAAATGAACAAATAAACAAACAAAAAACAGAAACAAAAACAACAAATACAAAGAACTAATGGTTGCCAGAGGAAAGGGGTTGGTGGTAGGGTGAAATAACTGAGAGGGGTTAAGAAGTACAAATTTCTAGTTGTAAAATAAGTCACAGAGATAAAAAAGTAAAGCACAGAGAATACAGTGAATAATATTGTAATAATATTCTATGGTGAGAGATGGCAACTACATTTATTGTGGTGAGCATAGTGTAATATGCGGAACTGTCCAATCACTATGTTATACACCTGAAACTAATATAACATGGTACATCAACTTTATTTCAATTTTATTTTATTTTTTTAGGTTTTTAGTGTGATCATTATTTTAAATCCAAGTTAGTTAACATATAGTGTAATAATGGTTTCAGGAGTAGAGTTTAGTGATTCATCACTTACATATAACACCCAGTGCTCATCCCAACAAGTGCCCTCCTTAATGCCCATCACCCATTTAGCACATTCCCCCCTATTTTAATTTTTAAAAAAAGTTGATAAAGCACAATACTTTGCCCACAGGATAATAAAATCCTTTTCTCCACTTGTTTGACTTGAAAAGCCTCTCTCTTGGTGGCCCACATTGCTGCCAGGGACAATGCAGCAATTCAAAGGCCAAACAATACCTGCAGACACCGGAGCTCTCGGGCAGGGCTGCGTCCAGGCTGATGGGGCTGCTGCTGTTCCTCTCACTGCTCTCATAGCCAGATTCCATTCGCTGTATTAGGCGAGGGTGCTGTTCTAAAAGGTGAGAGCCTGGCCGTGATGGGCCCCAGGGCTTGTACTGGGAGCTTGGTCCACCAGTTTTAGCGTCGTAAGCGAGCGGCTTGCTTAGTTCATCTGGTATAAATTCCTTAGCTATCCCGATCAAAGGACAAGTATGGAAAAGAAGGTAGATTTAGCAGCTGCCTTAAATTAAGCCATAACCAACCCTCCCTCCAGCTACTCATTCACTGAGCTCCTATCTCCAAAAGGTTCAACATCAGCATATAAATATGCACCTTGCTGAATCTACCAGAAAATCCAAAGTTTTAAAATACATAAATTAACTTTATTCAAAAGCCCAGTTCTTCCCTAATTATCTCCTCACCTGAATCCTCAGAAAAGGGGCTAAGCTGGGTATAGCCACAGTGCTTCCTTTTGTCCTTACTAAAGATACTGTCAATATTCAGAGACTCCCGTTTGGGTCTCCATGTTGGACGATACTTGCTAGAAGAACTGGATTTTGACTCACTGCTGGTACTCTCTATTTCCCAGTCACGAGAATGTAAAGGCAGATTCCTCGGAGGCTTTTTGTCAGTCTGGTCTCCGCCCTTCCCCCCACAGGGAGATCCCAGGTTGGTCTGAGAAGCCAGTGATGGTCTGTTGTGAATCATATTGCTGACTGTCTCTTTAAAATCCCTTAGTCTATTGGTGCTGCTAGATGGTTTAGAGGCATTCCTAGGAGCCTGCTTCTCTTTCAGTGTTTCTCCTAAAAACACAAAGAATGAAACAAATATAAATGATTAAGGTGATCACAGATACCTAGCCCCCAAAGTGTAAAAACAAGGAAAGCCCTTTGAGCAGACCAGAAAAGCAAGTCTGGAGTATAACAAAAGTCTGCCACAGTGAATGAAAAAAGACAAACAGTACGAAGTGGCTTGCCTTCACTGTGGTATCCTGAGGCCTGTGGCTCATCCCCTTTCCTTCTAACCCGGCCAGAGCTCCTCTTGCGTTCTATCAGTGACCCTTTCTTGGATGTGAGTTTCTGATTACATTCACTATCAGTCAGGTGTCCTGAAAGAACAAGGAAATGGGGGTAAGCTGGTATCTGAAACTGACCTCCATCCTCTTGAGAACCTAGTTTCCCTTTGGGATTCATACCAGTGCCACAAATTTAGTATACCCATGAATCATAAGCTGTAGGGGCCAAAGCTATCTGATTTAAGTGTAGCAGGAATATCTCAGATAAATGCAGAGAAGCACAAGTATTGAGTGGGAGCTTCCAAATTTCTAATGTCTCCTGAACAACTAGTCTTGATCCTGACCTGTAATCTCTCCCAGCGACCCAAGACACATTACTTGGTAATTTTTAAAACAATGACAGCTTTAAAAATTGAATTAAAATGTCATGTATCAACATATTTTCACTCTCATAAACAGAAGATAGAGCTTTCCTCTTATTTAGCAACACATCAAATAAAGCCTAATTTTTATTTACCTGGTATTATCCCAGTTGGGCCAGCCTTTGCCCACTAGAGCTCTGACTGTGGGTGGCTTCCCTCTGCCCCACCCCCACTCAGTTCTAAACCACCTTTAAATGTGAATCATTTAAAATTAGGACATGTGAACTCTGAATAATTCTCATTCCCATCCACCATGAGTGCTTTACCAAACCGGCTTCACCCAGAGATTACAGTTCAAAATTCCTCAGTAGAGATCACTGAGGAGCCCAGAAGACATAGGCTCTTTTACATACCTTGCCCTGCCTCATGCCCGTAGGATGTAAATGCAGGGGTATGATTTGATAACAGCAAAGGTCAGATTCTAAAGGATATAATCACCTAAACTGCTGGAAGCCAAAGACGAATTAAGCATTTGAATTAATTTGGAAGGCAGGTTTAGAGAAAATCCTCCAGGTTCTCAAATGTACCATCAACTCATTTGTTTTCATACATTATGAAAATTCTTGTACATATTCAGGTATCAGCAGTGTAGTAACATGACCATCTATTTTCAATCAATTCCAACATAATCTTTTATTGCTTTATATCTGATCCTTTGCTACCTCTGGGCCCAAAAGAAAGATTTAAGAAAGGAGAAAATCACTTGGAGCAAGGAAATCTGCAAATGTCAAATCAGTGAGAGTATACTCTCCTAGCCCAGCTATTTACAAACCTTTTAACATAAACCTGACTCTGCTGGAAAATATGCCTTCTTTATCCTGTTATTTGGCTTCTCCCTGACTCACAATTTCAGAAATATGGTCTTAAAAAAAATCATACCTTGCAGTAGCCATCTACACAATAGTCATCAAAAGAAATCCAACATGAATCTGACCAAATCTCTAGATCCAATTGCCAATTTATAATAAATACAGAGAACAGAAAAACACGCTAAAGTTTACCACGGGAAAACAATCTGCAAACTTTAGAATGTGGGGAATCTACAGGACAAACTACCTAGTTCTTCAATAATAATAAACTGCAAGGAAACAATAAAGGAGAAATCTATACTTTAAAAGAAACATAAAAGACTTATCAATACATCTCAATGCGTAGACCTCACTTACGTCCTGAATCAAGCACACAAACCATTAAAAAATGATGACATTTATACTTGGATATTTGAACACTCATTGGTTATTTAGTGGTTTTTAGGGATTATTGTTAATATTTTCAAGTGTAGTAATGATATGTTTAAAAATGATTTCTTATGTTTCAGAGATATTAAATATTTAGAGACATTAAAATATTTACAGAAAAGGTGAAATAATATCTGGAATTTGCTTCAAAATAATCCAGGAGTAGGGGGAGTGGATAGAGATACAGATAAAACTAGATTGGCCATGAGTTATAATTTTTAATTTTTTAAATTTTATTTTATAGAGAGTGTGTGTGATCAGAGCAGAGGGGCAGAGGAAGAGGGAATTTTAAGTGGGCTCCAGGCTCAGCACTGAGCCCAATATAGGGCTTGATCCCACAACCCTGGGATCATGACCTGAGCCAAATCAAGAGTCAGATGCTCAAATGACTGAGCCACCCAGGCACCCAAGGCATGAGTTATAATTACTGATACTAGTTGATGAGTCCACGGAAGGGCAGTATACTATTCTATATACTTTTGAAAATGTTTTAACTTCTCTACTTAAAAAAAAAAAAAGAATACAAAAGTATTAATTCAAAGGGATATACGTACTCCTGCTGTTTATAGCAGCATTATCCACAATAACCAAATTATGGAAACAGCTTAAGTGTCTATCAGCTGATGAATGGACAAAGAAGATACAGTGTGTGTGTATGTATATATATATAGTAGTAGTGGAATACTACTAAACCATAAAAAATTGAAATCTGGCCATTGCAACGACATGCATAGAGTTAGAGAGTATTATGCTAAGTGAAGTAAGTCAGTTGGAGAAAGACAAATACCATATGATTTCACTCATATGTGGAATTTTAGAAACAAAACAAATGAACAAAGGGGAAAAAAGAGAAAGAGAGGCAAACCAAGAAACAGACTCTTAACTATAGAGAACAAACTGATGGTTACTAGAGGGAAGGTGGGTGGAGGGATGAGTTAAACAGGTTAATGGGGATTAAGGAGTGCATTTGAGATGCGCACCAGGTTATGCATGAGAGGTGCTAAATCACTATATTGTACACCTGAAACTAATAATACACTATATGTTAACAACTGGAATTTAAATAAAAACTAAAAAGAACCACCAATCTGAAGCCATGAACTCATTAATTCCCAAGTCTCTAGTGTATAGGCACTGTTCTATGTATTAGGTGATAAACTTCTCATCTTAGCAATCAGTCACTCACTGTTCTTTTTATGCCCTGTATTGATTTCTTCCACTAACAAGAGGCATACTCTTCCATAGAATAACAGAACAATTCAAGAATGTTCTCTGCGTGGAACTCACAATAACAAACAGGCTAGCTTTCTTTCTTTTGCTTTTCTGTCCTTCAGGAAGCCCAGCAAGGTGATGAGCACACATCAGTGCCCATAAATATGCCCCTTCTCTCAAAGCCCTTCACTTGAGATAAAGCCTGGCATGAGAATATGATGAGGTGCAAAACCATAAGGGTTTATTGGGACACTATGAGAAGCACAGGGATCAAGAATACTGCAAGAAAAAAAAGGGCAGATTTTGGAATAAACAATCATATCAATAATCACATTACAATCATCTTTATTGATATGCTGCTGTTGATAGGAAAATGTGCAATGTCACATCATTGTTCATTCAAAGTTGTATTGGTTCTTTTCATCCCACCCAGTTACCCAAGTTCTGTGCCTTTCTCCCTTTGCATGACAAACATTTCTGACTTGCCCCAGTTTCTTTTTCTTGGGAGAATCTCTATGCAATAACTGAATCAGGCAAGCAGGGTCCACTGTATAACTCCCTACCTGTGTCCCGACTGCTCTGAGACGTGGAATCATTCTCCACATTATAGATGACTGTCCCCTGAGAATCAGAAGAGAAGTGACTGACCACAGACTCATGGTGGGAGTGTTTGTAGGGATAGCTCTCCGTTGAGGAATCTGTTCGAGTATCACTTGAGATGGAGGGCTCCCTCCCTGAGGGAAGGAGGAGACACATATGCAAAAGTAAGGAAAGAGAGGACAGTGACAGAGAGAGGGCAAAGAGCTGGATGGCAACAAAGGTCCATAAGGCAAGAACTTCCTAGATGGAAGGGTGAGAAGGATATACCAGAGCCATTCTTCCCAACACCCAACTTCCAGATTGCCCAGACACACAAACAATTCCTCCCACTCCTGCCCCTACCTTGCTGAAGCCCTCACTTTGCCTGCCATTGTGAAAAACTGTGGGGCTTTTAGAAAACCTATGGGGAAAAGTGGAAGAAAGGAAAAAGTTGTGAAAAGTAAGATCTATTTAGATGGAGAGTGCCAGGCCGACCTGGCAATAACCAGTTGTTCCCCATCCCATAATTTTTTTCCTATACTGACAGAAATGTCACTTTAATTTTAATTGACACTGTAAGCATTTTTAATATATCTGAGAAATTATGTGGCTGTTACTTATACTTTAGAATAATTATTTCAATCAGACTACTTTCCTATGAGAAGCTCACTGAGATGAGCACAACAGTGGAAATGGGTGTTTAAATGAAGGGAGAAAAAGTAGAGCAGGCCTGAGTTGAGTACAAGGCTGGGAAGAATACCAGATACTAAGCAGGAAGTAGGTACAAAAAGGCAGGGAAAAAAACTTCAAAGACAAATGTGTTCTCTTTCAAAATTATACTCAGGGACAATCCTAGACCTAGAAGAAGAAAGGAATATTTCTTTTTTCTCCTTTTCAGAAATCAAGCCAAAACCATTAGGATTATAGTTCTAATATATTATAAGCCTCTATGGGCTAGCCTAAGACTTTAGCCATCAGGCCGCAAATTGTCACTGCAGGAAAGAAATTTAAGTTTCAAACAACTGAATTAGAAGCAAACTGATTCATAGGCTGAGGAATACGGTTACTACACTTGGCATCTTAAAACAAAAATCTCTTATCCCAAACAAACTGATTAGCTTTGTGGTAACTTATAAGTTTTTCTTGGTCTTAACAACTCAGTGAAGTCACTGTTAAACGGCTAGTAAGAATCAGTCATCTTTACCAGTATTTGAAGATTAAACACTGAGTTTCCCTTATAAACTTATTATTTCAGTCTAAATCAACATAATTTCTTTCTCACTTTTGAATCAGGGCCAGGTGACCTAGGCAACACATTCTTGAAGGCTGAAAGAAACAAAGCCTGGCACACCTTGGGCTTCAGCACAAGTTGGCACTTCTTTCCATCTCAAAGCACATAGCTAGGTTATGGGCTAGGCTCATGATTAAGTAGAGTTCTAAGTGTCCAGTGATCACATTAGAAAGGAGAAGGAAGAGTTAAAGAGCTAGGCTGCTCACCTGAATCTTCACTATCGTAGCATGTCTTGCTGTATGTCTGGAACTCAACTTGGGGAGGCAGGTCCTGGGTGGACACTGGGGTACCCTGTGGGTCTGCATAAAGCAGTAGCAAAGGCTGATAATGCCCCTTGATGCATTTGGTCACCACATCCTTCCATTTGGGCCCAATCTGAACCAGAAATAATACAAAAAACATGACAGGTATACTTCATATCCACAATTCAAATCCTATCTTCCTATTCTGTTTTTCTAAAGAAATAAAAAGACAAGAATTGGGTAAGGAGACCACAAAAGAGACCTTTGACCTAAATTTCATGAGTTTTTTTTAAATCTTTTTAGGGGCGCCTGGGTGGCTCAGTCGGTTAAGCCTCCGGCTTCAGCTCAGGTCAGATCTCACGTTCGTGGGTTCGAGCCCCGCGTCAGGCTCTGTGCTGACAGCTAGCTCAGAGCCTGGAGCCTGCTTCCAGTTCTGTGTCTGCTTCTCTCTCTGCCCCTCCCCTTCTCATGCTCTGTCTCTCTCTGTATCAAAAATAAATAAAACATTAAAAAAATTTTTTAAATCTTTTTAGAAAGCAATAAAACCTTATAAGACATAGGAATGATTAATAAAATTACTTTTATTCCTGTGAAACATCAATTCAGTTTTGAAATATAAATAAAAGTTCTCCAAGGTGAATATAGTATGTGAAGGGAACCCAGCTGCCTTGGTGATCAATTTCTTTTCACATATTAAAGCCCTTGCTAGAAATTTGCAATTCTATAAATTAAATAATTTTCTCCTAAATATTAAAATCACTTTTATGAAGCTAAAGAGCAAGCAGAAACTCACAGACTTCCTTAGAATGAATGACATTACATTTCAGAGTTCACACATGGCCGGACATAAATGTCAAACTGCTTAGATACACAGATGAACCTCAGCCTTAGCTTTGAGCTGGATTCAGCACCGCCAAAGCAGTGGAAAAGAGTGTCAGAAAAGCCATGAAAACAACAATCCAATCAAATCTCTATATTCATCCTCTCTTAAACTTGAAGCAGTCACATTCTGAGATGGTGTGCTCTTAAGAGTTGAACAACGAGCATAGTGTTTATTTCATAATAGATATTCAGTAAATTTTTAACTTTGTTATTACTTTAACTAAAACACATATGCTTTTTTAAATGTTTATTTATTTTAAGAGAGAGAGAGCACAAGTGGGGGAGGACCAGAGAGAGGGGGAGAAAGAGAATCCCAAGCAGGCTCCATGCTTAGCACAGAGCCTGACATGGAGCTTCCTCCCACAAAACCATAAGATCATGACCTGAGCCAAAATCAAAAGTTGGACACAACCCAAGTGAGCCACCTGGGCACCCCAATAAATAGATTTACATACAAATATTATTGAATACCTTACAAAGTATTTATTATTTTTCAAATAACAAAGCTAAAGCTCAAGGAATTCATATAAATCAGCCAAAATTACAACAGCAAAAAGAGATGGAAAATCAGGAAATTTGACAGAGTTTACCATTTATGGAAGACACTGCTAACGGTCCACAGATTGGTGGAAATTATAGTTAGGAGTCTCCTAGCCGCCAACCTTTATCAAGAAGCTTCTTAACTCATGCAGATCCCTTAACTACTTCCGTCACAGATTCTGTGATTTAGATACTACCAAGTTTCTAGCTTTAAATATCCTCATAGCCCTATTTTTTGCTACACAATCTCAAAAACATGTTAACCTATGATAAGGCACTTCAGGGAAGTAACAGAATAATTTATAGCAGTCCTAACACAAAGTATACAAGGTATTCCCTAAGATTAAGTATTACCATTGGTAATTCCAAGTGTGAAATTCTGAACTTCATGCTAACCTTCTAACCTAATTTGAAGCATTAAACTATTCTCACTCAAATCAACTACTTAATACACTAAAAAAAATTGTCAACTGTAAACATAACTTTGCTGACTGCATGGCAAGAGGATTCAAAGAAAATAACAGAAAATATATCAATTCTATCTTTGAGGAACTTGCCATCTACTGAAGAAAAGACTGATACTCTCATAAATTCAATAGATAGGTAAGTAAACATATATCAAAATTATGAAAATAAACACTGAAAACAAGTAATCATTCTTAGTTTTTTGTTGCTGTTACCAAACACTTCAAGAATGGCTTGAATATTCCTACCTCCTTGACATGAGCATCATCAAAATACATCCATTTGCGGATCTTTGTTTGGAAAAAGAATGTAGAATAATGTTTGCCATAGTAACAGATCATCCCTACTAAGTACAGTTCAGACTGCTTTGCCCGGTCATCTGTCACTCTGAAAAACAGCTGTGGGGAAAGAAGAGAATGGAAAAATAGTCAAATACTCAGCCCTCTCATATCAATCTTTCAGCAGACGCCATCGTTTCTTATTAAGGTACTGACTTGTTTCTCCATGCTTCATTCTAGGATTTTTCCTAGTCCATATTAATCATCAGAAATGAACCTAAAAGACAAAATGTAGGGAAAAGCAAGACGAATAGTGGCCAGAAAACTGGTAAGGTGGTGATGTTTCTTCATACCTTTCAATAACGTTTTATTGCTGGTGCCTATCATAAGAGGAGACAAGAAAGGTAAAAAAACACAAAATAAAACAAAAACAAACACTGAAGTTTCAAAAGTTACTAATCATGAGCTGGCACGACAAATATAAATGTCCTGCTGAGACCTTAACTAAGGGATAAAAAGGCCCTTAGGAAGAGCAATACCACCGTGCAGATTACCACCATTTCACTGCTGTATGTTCTAAAAGACATACAAAAAAAAAAAATTTGAAGAAAAGAATGCTTGCCTTGAGAAACTTATTTGAATGAGAAAGTCATCACAAAAATAAAACAAACTAGAGCAGTACAGAATATGTAGACTATAGGAATTTAGAAAAAGGAGATTTAGTTGCATATAGCCCACTCATATCAGAGATTCCTTGGGAAGGAGACCTAAAATACGATTCCAGACAATACATTTATTCTCAGTTGTAACTTAATGATATTAAAGGATGACAAGGAATCTCCTTAGTCGCAGGAGTACAAGAGAAAGAAACGAGTGAAAGGAAACCACAGAGTTTCTGGCTCTTCTCTTAAACTGAAGGGAAACCTTGCCTGTACAAGGGCATGGAGCTGATAAGGTAAAAGATCCCAGGTCTGAAGTTGTTTTCCCTATTTCCCTGAATAGAAGTATAGAAAACCACTAACCTACTGAATTCTCTTCTAAGCTACTCCATTACCTTGGCAACAGACATTGGGTCCTCACTGTGAATTTTGTATTCTACAAGTCAGGTCACCAACCTTTACCCCTTCACCTCCCATAGCATCTCTAGTCAAGACTGCTCACTTCTCTGACCCTATTACCACCTGTGGTAGACTACACCTCCCAACTCTACTTGGTATAAACAAACAATGAGTGTAGCACACAATAGCTCTATATATTGCTTGATTTCTATCAGTAGCTAAGTTCTGTCCATACTGTCTTTCAAGGCCAATTTTATCCCATTTTTTCTAAAAACCCTTTGCCATCTACACAAAGGAGGTATATGAACAGGTATATATATACACATATACACAAGTATATGTATATAAACTCTATATATTTGTACAAACTCTATGTTTGTCATCTACGATATACCTTTGTGTTTAGTGTTCACTGCCCTTAAGCAATACTAAGACACAAGAACTAAGAGATAAAGGTAATTATTTTTTTTAATGTATCTTTATTTCTAAAGAAGAAAGAGACACAGTATGAGTCCGGGAGGAGCAGAGAGAGGGGGAGACAGAATCCAAGCAGGCTCCAGGCCCTGAGTGTCAGCGCAAGCCCGACATGGGGCTTGAACTCACGAACCACAGGATCCTGACCTGAGCCAAAGTTGGGCATTTAACTAACTGAGCCACCTAGGTCCCCCAGAGATAAAGGTAATTAATACTCACATCACCCAACTTAAGGCAGGTACCCAGGCTGTGAATGACATCCTCTGCCAAGTCTGAGTGGTCCGAGTCCCATACCAGCCCAATTGTGATAATCTGTGGAGCATTCATCAACACACGGCGAATCCGAATCCTTTCTCCACAGTTGCTCTAAAATACATATATATGGCTGGTTTGAGATGTTTCCCACTGGCTCTGCCTCAATTCCCTAATCTGAGGACTCCCCTCCCCACTCTGAACCCCACTCCTGACAACTCACCGGACAGTTCCGCAGGTCCCCCATAGTGCTGGCATTTTGTAGCAGCTCACCAAACATGCTTGGTGAAGGTTTTTCACGTCTTTCCAGCATACAAATAGCCTGATTGCTTCAAGGTGGGGGAATGGAAGGGTATGATAGTAGGAATTACACAGATACAACTGAATCAAATAGATTATTCATGCAAACTCCTAACTCACATGTTTAATTTTCTTCCTCTGCCCACTATACCAAAGCCCCTTGTCCCGACCAGCCTCAGGGTCCTCAATACAATGAGCATCCTTGCCTGTCCCAAATCCAAAGCTCATAGAATCCCCATTTATCCTCCCACCTTGCTGACCAGAAGTGAACCTAAGTAAAGGGGGGTGAGGGAGTTGAAAGAGGAGGGAAGAAGAACAAGGAATATTTTTAAATTATTGTTCTGACTTCCTACAATATAACATAGTCTTAACAATAAGGATATAAGCTATTTGGATGCTGTCAGTTAAAACTTATCACTTGAAGGAGTACCTAAGGGTACAAATAGAGAACCTTTAAGACTCACCAAAGTGAAGTGGTGGAGATGTAATGTACCATCTGGATGAAAGGCAGCGGATCAGAAGTGGCACCACAGCTGGTACATACACACTGGGCCCAGGGTGAAAAAGCAAAACAAGCAGCCACAGTCATTAATTGTTCTGACACCCATCTGATAACCCACGTCCCAGGACACAGTATTCTTGAAGAAGAAAAGAAGTGATGAAGATAGAAATAATGTTCACCTGTTCAAACAATGTCATTGCAAATTTCTGGTGGGAGATGCAGTGTTGGGCAGTACATATATCTTCTTTGGTTTCATCAGCAATGTGGAAGTGAATTCTCATCAGGAGGTTTTCCTAATAGGAAAAGAATAAAAGCAGTACATCAATGGCACTTAATAGAAAAATGCACAAATTGGTAGGCAGTTTGCTCAGAGAAACAGTAATCCTCTTGGAAGGTAGGAATATTTCTGATTTTTAAAAAATACTGTTCAGGGGCGCCTGGGTGGCTCAGTGGGTTACGCGGCCATCTTCAGTTCAGGTCATGATCTCATGGTCTCTGAGTTCAAGACCCGCATCGGGCTCTGTGCTGACAGCTCAGAGCCTGGAGCCTGCTTCAGATTCTGTGTCTCCCTCTCTCTCTGCACCTCTCCCACTCACTCTCTCACTCTGTCTCTCAAAAATAAGTACACATTTTTTAAAAACTGTTTAATTTGAAATAATTATAAATTCACAGGAAGTTTCAAAAAATTATATAGGAGGTCCATGTATCCTTCACCCAGTTTCCACCAACTATAGCACAATATCTAAACCAAGAAATGGACATCAATATAGTCTACAGAGTTTATTTAGATTTCACCAGTTTTACATATGCTTTTTTGTGTGTATAGCTCTATGTAATGTTATCACATGTATAGACATATAACAACCATCACAATCAAGAAAGAAGATTGTTCCATCACAAGGTTCACTCATATTATTCCTTTATAGCCTTACCCACCCAATTCCAACCCTAACACCTAGCAACCACTGATCTGTTTTAATTTTCTTATTTTAAGAATGTTATATAAATGGGAGCATGTGGTATACAACCTTTTGATATTGTGTTTTTTCTCTCAGCATAATTCTTTTCATATCCATTCAAGTTCATGTGTAAATTAGTAATTCCTTTTTATCACTGCATAGGATTCCATGGTATGGAAGTACCAAAGCTTGTTTCACTATTTACCATCAAAGGCATTTGGGTTGTTTCCAGTTTGGGGCTATTGCAAATAAAGATTCTATGAACATTCATATATGGGTTTTTTATAAACATGCGTTTTCATTTCTCCGGGATAAATGTCCAGGAACGCAACCACTGAACCTTATTTGAAAGTTCAGTTTTTTTAAGAAACTGCCAAACTGTTTTCCAGAGTGGCTATATCATTATACATTTCTACCAGCAATATATAAGTAATCCAGTTTCTCAGGAGTACCTCTGACTTTGGTGACATTTTACTCTGTAATGGAATATAAATCACTCTCAGACTTTTTTTAATGACAAACCGAGTCTAAAGATAGAGTCTTTTGAAGGTTGACTGAAAGAACCAAGAGTTCAGAAAAGTCTTCTACTAAAAGTCACTGCAAGCAATGCTATCTAAATAGCATATCACATCTATGCTAGGGACTCAGTTATTCTGTTTAATTATCTTTAATAATACAGGAGTTCACAAAGTGTAATCATCCCCAGACCAGTAGCATCAGTGTTATTATCACCTGGAAACTTGTTAGAGCTAGATATTCTTGGGCCCTAAACCAGACCTACCGAATCAGAAATTCAGTGGAGTATGACATAGTAATTTTCATTTTAATGAGCTCTGTATATTTTGAAGGTGAGACCAATGTTCTATGCCATGGCAAGCACATAACTACCTTTAAGCCTAAAGGAGAAAGAATAAACCCATTATACAATTCCTGCTGTATTAGAGTCAACTTAGAGCTCTGAGAAACTAGGGGAATTCCTAGTTCTAATTGAGAGACCAGGGACAGAGCAAATACTACAGTAAGGTACCCAGTGTCTGAGGGAGACCATCAACAATCTCGCCCATATGAAAGAGAGCCAGAGGCCAACACTTACAAAGCACTCCGCAGCATCATCCATAATTCCCAGCTGGAAACGCTGTTCATCCTGGAAAGTCTTTGCCAGAGCACTGCGGAGTGTGTCAGATGGAAGCACTTTTTCACTACTACACTGAAACTGGTTAAAGATTCCCTGTAGGGAAAAGGTTAGACAAAGGAAAAAGCACAATTACGTTATTAAACTTCTATACATCCCAGTCTGTCAAGCTAGTATCTCCATGCTTATAACAATGGAACCAAATGTATTTCCCATGAGTTAATATGCTTGCAGTTAGTAATAAAAAAGTAAAAGATCAAAAGTCAGAATAAAGAGTATAATCTGTGCTAGTAAGGATCCTTGCTCTTCCATCTGACTGTCATGGAGAGACCACTGTCATGAGTTAATGTAATAGGGCACCTCATTTCCTCTGCTACAGACAGAGGGAGATGATTCACAGTAAGTAAGGGCAAATTATATATAAATGGTTTGGTAAATTATTCCCTGGGGGCTCATCCTATTAGACTTAGCCCCCCATCTCTTAATTTAAAATTATTCAAGGGGCGCCTGGATGGCTCAGTCAGCTAAGCATCCGACTTTGGCTCTGGTCATGATCTCAACAATTCATGACTTCAAGTCCCACATCGGGCTCTGTGCTGACAGCTCAGAGCCTGGAGCCTGCTTCAAATTCTGTTTCTATCTCTCTGCCCTTCCCCTGCTAGCGCTCTCTCTCTCTTCTCTCTCTCTCTCTCTCAAAATAAAGAAACATTTAAAAAAATTTAATTACTCAAAAAAATTAAAATTAAAAAAATAAAAATTTTCAAAGGACAATGAATAATATAACAAATACCAACTTGTCTAATACCCAGAAATAAATATGCCATCATGTTTATTCCCAATCTACATATAAAGCTAAAGTCCTGGGCACCTGGGTGGCTCAGTCATTAAGCATCTGACCTAGGCTCAGGTCCTGATCTCACGATTCATGAATTTGAGTCCCACAGCTTCAGGTGAGCCCTGCTTCTCTGTCTCTGTCTCTGGGTCTTTCTCTCCTTCTGCCCCTCCTGTCATTCTCTCTCTCTCTCTCTCTGCCCATCCCTTACTTGAGCCCTTTCCCTCCCTCTCTCAAAAAAAAAAAAAAAGTCCCATTTAAAACCACCCACTCTTGGAGCTCCTGGGTGGCTCGGTTGGTTAAGCCTCCAACTTTGGCTCAGGTCAGATCTCATGTTTGTGGGTTTGAGCCCTGCATCAGGCTCTGTGCTGACAGTTAGGCTAGCTCAGAGCCTGGAGCCTGCTTCTGGTTCTGTGTCTGCTTCTCTCTCTGCCCCTCCCCTTCTCATGCTCTGTCTCTCTCTGTATCAAAAATAAATAAAACATTAAAAAAAATTTATTAAAAGTTAGAATCTCTCTTGTGAGTATATTAAAATATAACATCTTAAAAAAATTTTTTTAATTAATAAAATAAAAGCACCCACTCTCTACCAGCCACTCACTATCATGAGTTTATTGCACAGGCTTCTGTTTTTAATACTTCCATATACATATGTGTAAGTGTATGTGTAAGTGTGTTTATGTGTGTGTCTATATACATATATATCCTTACATAATACATAGTAAACTTTTATGTGCATTTTTTGTTTATATACAAAGTATCACACTGACTTACTTTTTTAATTCAGCATTATTTTTGAGATCTATCCATAATTACACACACACACACACACACACACACACACACACACACTGTTCATCCCTTTTCGCTGCTGTATTGTGTTTTGTCAGGTCTATACCACATCTATTTATCCATTTCTTTATTCAAATTTTTGCAATCTCCAATTTTTGCTATTATAAAGAGGCTATGTCAACTTATACTTCCAGAAACAGATGAATATAAATAAACTTCCACTTATCCTTGCCAGCAATTAATAAATACAGTTAGACTAGAGAATTTTAGTCTTTCAAACTACACTTAGTTTTTCTGGGTCTTTTGCAAATATGATTCATGGCAAATATCTTCTTCCAGTCTTCTAGTACCTTTTTTGTGGAGTAGGTTTTTTTTTTTAATGTTTTATTTATTTTTGATACAGAGAGAGACAGAGCATGAGAGGGGGAGGGGCAGAGAGAGAAGGAGACACAGAACCGGAAGCAGGCTCCAGGCTCTGAGCTAGCTGTCAGCACAGAGCCTGACGCGGGGCTCGAACCCACGAATGTGAGATCTGACCTGAGCCGAAGTCGGAGGCTTAACCGACTGAGCCACCCAGG